>NW_028277477.1:300000-516227 GCF_059751315.1 Micrasema longulum | reverse complement strand
TTATCAAGATTTGGAAAATCGTGAAGAGAAGGTTGAAGAAGTTGATGCTGTCATGATCTGCAATGGTCACTATAATACTCCATTCGTTCCCAAAATCAAAGGAATCGAAACATTCAAAGGTAATAATATGTGTTTCGTCGATATGTCATGACAACATGTTGTATTGTTTTTATTCCTACGAGCAGAGTAATAGCGCTACTGGCTGATGGACTCGCCTCCGTTTACAGCAATACAACGGGCCGGCCGTAGGCACTCAGGTTGAGAATTGTAAGTGCAAACCGAAACCGTTCGTTACACGTTTGTGGTTAAACTAAACACGTTTGTGCTTAAACTAAAAACGTATTAATTTATGTACATCTATATTATTTATATTACAAAACGCACAATGAAAGAACAAAAACATAACATAATCTATACATTTGTGGAGCAGTTGATTCTATATTGGTTATATTCTTGTAGGAGAGCTTCCTCTCGCTCGTTTACTCGCATCATCATCATTTCCTTTCCGCACCTTGTGGTGCATAGAGCACTGCATTGGTACACCAATCGCAGTGTATCTGATCATTTTTGATAAATGAAGGTCCAGGGACTGTGAAATAATCTAGTGTAAAAACACATTTTAAATAAATGTTTCGTGTCAACCTTGTCGGGAATCGAACCCGAGACCTCTTGCATGGTAGGCAAATGCGCTGACTACTACACCACGAGACTAGCTTTTTGAAAATCTGTATTTCTATAAATAAATCTAATCCTTTTTTGGAGTATCATGGAGTCTTCAGATTAATGATATGAGTTTCTGGAGAATGGAGACGTTTGAGCGTCTTGCAGTCCAGGAAATGCCTAGCATCACATTTTAAACACATCTAGCATAATAATTTAATTATTTTTTTTATTTAAAGATTCTTTAAATATTCTTCTCATCGTTTCTTTGAATCCCTTAAAATATGTATGTGTATAAATATGTTTTTCCTTTTTAATTTTTTTAAATTATTTTATTGTATTTTTGCATCTAAGCATGTTTTTCATTCTTTATTTTAATTCTTAACTTTTAATTACTTTTACAAATTTTCTTCAGTTTTTTACTTTCATTTTCATTTTTAAACAACTTCTATTTATGTTTATTTTCCTTCTCTTTTTTGTACTTTTATTAATAACCTTACATATAATTATTATATAATATGGAAACTTCACTGGTCCATCAGAGTTAAGTCTAACTGTGTAAAATATAAAACTATGTAACTGTACTGTATGTTTCCTAAATAAAAGAAAAAAAAAATAATAATATGCCTTACTTTTTTCATCAGTGTTCATGTTTCCACTCCACGCCATACAATAAAGCGCATCCGAGATTTCACAAGACTATTTTTTTGTTATTCTCAGTATAGACCGATTTTCCGTGTCTTCGATAGACTACTCATTGCCGGATTTTCCTTTCCAATTCTTCTTCGGATAATTTAGGTAATATAATGGACACGTTTCTAGGTAATGTGCTACACAGCCACGACTACCGCGTACCCTCGGCGTTCTCCGGTCAGAGGGTACTGGTGGTAGGGGCAGGTCCGTCCGGGATGGACATCGCTGTGGAGATCTGCGCCGTGACAACGCGAGTTCTGCTCAGTCACCACATGGCGGAGAAACTCCTCTCCGTGTTCCCCGATAACCTTGTCCAGAAGCCTGACGTCAGCGAGATCAGGGGCAGTTCGGTGATCTTTGTTGATGGAACAGAAGAGGATGTTGATGCTGTCTTCTTTTGCACGGGTAATCAAATGTATACCTCATCACCATACCCCTCTCACTGGTACGCCGAATGCAGCGTATCTCGATCACCTGTTATATGAAAGCAATGTGATCAGTCGTATGTATTAGGTGCCAGTCCAGTAGCTCAATCACAAATCACTATCGACGTGCTTGAAAACATGCCAAGCATTCGAGCGATCACAATGAACAATAATGAACATGCTTAAGTTATCACATTCATAAGTCAACGCGTGTGTAATCTCTAAGTCAACGCTCGTGTCGGTTTGTGTTTTGTTTTCCTCGTAAATAAATACTGTTCATTGGCAAAAAATCGGCGTTTACTATAAAAAATAATACAATAAATTGCAATTGCAAAATAGTAAGGAGTATCTAATACAAAAAAGTGATAAATAAATTACAATTACTATGGCGACTGCTTTTCTTGATATTCGTTTGCCAACCGCCGGCTAAATGCAAATGTTTGACCACAAAGTTAATGCTTTAAATATTAATAATATGTTAACTATTGTTCATTGTGATCGCTCAAATGCTTAGCGTGTTTTTAAGTACGTCGATAGTTATTTGTGATTGAGTTACAGTAATATTCATAGTTTACTCTAAAATCACCCTTCGTGCACGTGGTAGTAAAAACACCTTTATCCATTAAATTTAAATACTCATAAAAATATTGTTCAATAAAATAGATTTATAATGGATAACTGCAAAAGTCAAGAATCTAGGGTTAATACTGACTGATGATTGTAAAGATGATCAGGATATAGAGAGACAGAGAAGAGCCATCAATGTCAGGGCCTCTATGCTAGCAAGACGCTTCTTTCAGTGCAGTGAAGAAGCGAAGAAAATCATCTTTACATCGTATCTGACGTCCATGTATACAGCGGAACTATGGAACAATTATACACAAGCAGCGTGGAATAAATTAAGGGTCACGTATAATAATTCATGCAGGCAATTATTTGGCTGCCTAGGTACTGCAATTCCTCCGAAACAGCTGGACGGGTAAACACCTTCGCTGCCCTGGAGTCCATGGGAACGCCTAAAAAGCTCCAATAACGCGCTTCTTCAAGCCACTGCCGGGTATTCACCCTTGTTCGAGCGATGGCGGGATATGTCGAGTCCACCATAAGTACTTCAAATATAAAATTTTGTTTTCTATGATGGAATTGGCTCTGCACTATATAGTCATTTGACTGGAATAAAATTATATATATATATATTTATATATTTTACCAACTTTTTTTTCAGTAGTCAGTTTTTATTGGTTTCCCGAAAATTTTCTGTATGGTCTAAAGGGTGTTTTAAGAATCATATATATTTCATTATGACTTGCAGGATACCTTTATAGCTTCCCATTCCTGGATCCCTCTTGCGGGATCACTGTAAAAGAAAACTACGTACAGCCTCTATACAAGCACATGGTGAACATTGAGCGCCCTACGATGTGCCTGGTGGGAATCCCATTCTACGTATGTGCTCTGCCCATGTTCGACCTGCAGGTAAAGTCAACAATATGCTGACAACACACAAACACATATAATATTTGATATCCATGCTGGCATAATTTCACTGTCTTTGAATTAGGTACCTAATCCTAGATTAACCAAACACGCATTTAGCCAGTGTAATGAACCAAAGCTTTAGGCAATATTTAGCATTTATTTATTTATTCATATTTTTTGCTTACAAACTATAATTAATAATAAAAATAATGTGACCTCACTGGTGTCCCGTGCCGAGAACACTTAACAATATATATTTTTTTAAATTACATTTGAGAATACACAAAGAAGACTAATTTAAAAAAAACGAAGAAAATTAACAAATATTCAGACAGTTTTAAAAACAAGGTATTTATGTACATCTATATTATTTATATTACAAAACAGACAATGAAAATAACAAAAACCTAACATAAGCTATACACTTGTGGAGCAGTTGATTCAATATTGGTATGGGCGAATAAGACAATCCATTTTACTTCTACCTAGCTCCACTATCCATTTTTTTTAAAACCTTTTTAAACATTTTCTCGTTACTAATTGTTTTAATAGATAGTGGAAGTAGGTTTTAGATTTTAATTGAATAATACTCAAAATCCCTTCGTCCGAAAGAGGTTTTAGTTTCTATTTGTTTAAGAGTCTATGTGTTGAGAATCTAGTGATTGTATTATTTGTATGTGACGTATGTTATTTATTAATTACATATATTTTATCGATCACTTTAGCCCCGAGTTGTAGTATTTATCCGCTTGGTGTTCTGTTACCCTGTTACCTATTAGTCGTGTAGATTTTCATTTGGAGGAATCATAATATATTTTATATAATTCAATCATGTTCGTTTTGTTGATCGCGACCCCGGAGAGTGCGAATTCGTTAAAACGCGTTATTTTTCGCAATGTAGTGACGTTCTTATTCTTAGAGGTGGGGGCAGTGCTATGCATGCTCCTGACGTTACTTCAACCTGTGAAGATCTAAAAAATCTTCTGTGGCGAAAAGGAACCAAAAATAATCAAAATTATAGAAAATGGTGGTAAAATTGCAGTAGTAGGTAGGGATTTTAAATTACCCGAGTCTTTTTTTCTCTTTTTTTTATATGGGAATTGCTTTATTAGTTACCTTGCTTTTAATATACAAGGTTTATGTTTCAAAAGTGGATTTTTCTGCAATAAAATTTCTTTAAATTTATCGAAACTGTTGGGATCAGGAGGGATATACTAATGTGGGCCAATCAGGAACTTCTCAGCATTTGCTCATGTGGAGGGGAAACCACTTAAAACTCTTCGGGAGAAGCCGGCCTGTTGGCAGTAGTCAAGATATCATCAAAATCACATTTTCCAGCATTATCGGACAACATTCAGTTGGAACTAAACAAAATTGCAAGTTTTTTTCCAAATCATGATATCTTGATACTCTGAGGCATTTAAACATTATAATCAAACTTAAAACTAATGTTCATAGTTTCCATAACTATAGTCCTTAAAATATAGCTTGATTAGAATGACATTTGTCAGAAAAAGTGACGACATAACTTTGTAGTAACGTCAAAGGAGTTATTTATATTGACACACATTCGTATTTGACGTGTTAATTTATTTTTGTTATACAATGCTTGACACATAAATCAACATTAATATATAAAATCAGGTTGAAAACTAAAATAAACCTAATTATTAACAACGTTCTTACAAGGTTACATCATTGTAAATTGATCGAATAAAAAAATAATTGATTTGATGTTGTTCATGAAAAAAGTATAAATGTCTTAATTTTTGGTGAATAATTGTGTTAAACACACTAGGCTTGTTTTTGCGTTTTTTATATCAATTTCGGAAACAGAGTTTCATGATTGAATGAAATAACTGATAAAATCGATTTGATCAGTGATCAGTAATTTTCCATCACTAATGAAATTAGTTTGACATTTGTCTTTCTAATCAAGCTATATTTTAAGGACTACTACTACTATTGATATTCGTTTGAAGATATGTAATAATCCAAATATTTTAATGTGTCCATATAATGACTCCACTAGAATCAAATCTAGTATTCTCTTGTTAAATGACAGCGGCTTTTTACTCTCGTAGGTGAGATATTTCGTGAAGGCAATTCAAGGACATTTCAAACTTCCTGACAAAAAAGCGATGTATGAAGCCACAGAGAGGGAGTGTGCGGAACGAAAAACCAAAGGAATAACCAACAGGCAGGCGCACCTGCTGGGACCAGACCAGGTAAATAGATCAAACAATTTTACATTTCGTATAAAAATATAAGTTTGCGTGTCGTAAATCGCGTTCACATAGCGCTTCGTCTATTGAAATCTATAATTTAATTTAACCGTAAGAAGTAATATCAAATCCTTATTTACGGGGGTTGTAGTAACTTTGGTACAATAGCAAGAGCCGCAACTTGTAAAAGAATGGCACCTTTTTTCTCAGAATTTCCTCTTAGCTTTGCTAAACGCTGTATAAAACAAAATACCCAGCAGCGTTGGAAGGATCATTACCGCGCTTCTTCTACAGGTAAAATCACTAAAATGTTTTTTCCCAACGCTGGCTGATGCAGCAAACTTTCGTCGTCATCACCAAAGTACTTTCGAAACGACCCAAATTTTTACCGGACACGGAGCCATGAGAAGTTACCTATATAGATTTAAATTAAGGAATGATGATTGTTGTCCGTGCGATGATATTTCTTCACAGAGTATCGAACATCTGTTATTTCAGTGCCCATTTTTCAGTTTACAACGCCATAATCTTTAAGCCGAATGCAGAAAAGATGGGGATATCTTTAACAGATATCCAAACTGTAGTTAAAAATAGTTATCACGCGCCATTGTTCTTGGACTTTGCAACAATGGTGATTGGACTCATAAAGGTAATAAACCAATATCAGTGATGGAACATCCCATTTCCAAGATAAACAGAAACTATTTTTCTCCGAGTACCTTAGCCTTGCATACAGGGGTCTAAATATATTTAAAAAAATAAATAAAAAAAAACCTTGGTCAATGCGTTTAGGCCTACTTCAAATTGGCATCATTTCTCACAAAGGTGGTTTTATAATGCGAAAGTAAGCTTAAAGAACACTATTCAAAAAAATATGAAAACGTGTAAACGAAACAACAAATACCAAAGCATCCGAAATGCCGATTACCCGACACAGAATGTCAAATTGCTGACAGTCGGGGAAATATTATATATTATATATGACCTTAATTCCCCACTCTGAAGAAGAGAGAACAATGAAGACAACTTATATAAAAACCGCGAAGCCCTTACTACAAGAGTTTAGTTAAACACTTAGTTCAGTCAGTTAATCAGTAGAGGAACTTCAGCCCTACGGAAAATTGGATACAAAAAGTGTTTTCTTGTCCGCAGTAAAAATTATAGCATTAAATTGTACGGCAAAGTTTTTTGAAAATGTACGAAAAAATAAAAATAAAAATATATTATAATAAGAACGAACTGCTTTGAACGACGTCATTGGTTCATATGAATCAACCGATGATAAGAAAGCTGTGAAAGATATCCGGTTAGCTTATCGTAAACGGACCAATATTGGCATAACTGGCAGAGAATAAGCGAAAGAGAAACTCTGACGTCACACGCGGAGTTATTCAGAAATACAAAACTTTAAGAAATCATGGCGCTGATAATATGATATACAGGATGTTCATTAAACCCTGTCACATCCGAAACCACGATGATCAGTATGAGCAAGAAGACATATTGGCACATTAAAATATTTTTTAGAACGAATGAAATTTACAAAAATTAAATATTTAAAAAAACAAACGGTTGCTTACTTCTGCAAGGGAGAAGCGAGAGGGGAGGGGGGAGTTTGATACACTGTCAACCACATGGCCACGCCCCCCTCGCTTCTCCCCTGCAGTAGTAAGCAACCATTTGTTTTTATTAATATATTTTTTTTAGTTCTAAATATTTTTTTAAATATGCCAATATGTCTTCTTACCCCATACTGATCATCGTAGTTTCGGATGTGACAGGGTTTAAAGAGCACCCTGTAAAAAATATGAAAAAAAGAATGTTTAGTTTAATAGTCTATTAACAAATAAATTAAAAATTAAAAAACACTGAACTTCCTCATCCCGCGCTCCATTACTGATTCTGTATATTATTAAACATGTTAGAAATACGCATCGAAGCATGACGTCGTTTTATTTTGTCATCTCCAACTGGGGTAGGAGCTCTCTGCACTCGAGAAGCGAAACTCTACTCGTATATTATTATAGTTTATGCCTAAATGTACCGAAATTGGTCTTGATTACGAGGGTATACGGCGAGGAGCGGTTTGATGAATAGGTATTTGAACATAGTTTTTCTGTCACTCTCTCGCAAATTGAAATCCTTGTGAGAGAGTGACATAAATACTGTGTGAAAAAGACAACTGCACGTCGAACTGATTATGCCCGACTTAAATCGACAAAATCGAGGTCTCGTATTACCGTTTTCCGCACCCCAAAACTGAACGCATTTGAAATTGTTTTAATAAGAGTATCAGAATGAAGTTTTCTGCATCGGCACATTTTTTTTTCAAAAATATTTACATTTGAATACCGTACGTCTGACGATGGCATATAAAATTGGACGCTTTCAAGGGGTTTTTTTATGGTCCTAGCTCCTATAAAAGACTATTTATTAAATTATTTAAAATGTGGTAAACGGTAACTTACATTTGTAAGGCTATTGTTATGTACCTAAAACATATATTTTTATTATATTTTGTTTCTTTTTATGCTTAAAGATATACCATACCTACCTGTCCCTTTTTCAAAAAACATTTTTGAATTTTTTTCATTTTGATATGCCTATTATTGATTCAATTTTTTGCCCAATATATTAGCGCGTTCGTCGTATGAAACCACTTTATTATCATATGTACCTACGTATAAACTTTTTTGATTTTTTAACACATTGAGTACCGGCCGAATACACAGAGAATTTACCCTGTGCCCGGCCCATTTTTGTGAAATTTCATGCTTTGTGAAGGGTTTCTTAAACGTGTCATAATTATGAAAATACTAGATTCAATCAATTGTAACTTAACTTAACTCACAATTATTTGAAACAATTTAATAAGTCACTTTTGTATGATAGTTTTGCCAACATTGGCCTTTATGGAGAGCCACATTGCAAATTTCGCACATGTGCCTATAGGGTCTCACTTCTTTTTTTGTGCTTTGTATCCCGGAGCCGTGTCAACACGTGATTATAATAACCACGCGTTGTGTCCCGGTCCCGTGTTTTCACGTAGTTTACCAGCAGCAAAAAAGTGATAATAAAAGTCACTAGATGTCAATAAAATGCACTTTTTTGAACAACTGGTAAACCACAAGAAAACACGGGGACGGGACACAACGCGTGGTTATATAATCACGTGTTTACACGGCTCCGGGATACACAGTGTTAATTATTTATTTTAGAATAAGTTCTTATTATTTACTCAAATATTTAAATTTTAAGACCATTTCGAGATCGAGTTGTGGTAGAGTGGGATTTGAACCTCGGACCTTTGGCCCGTGAGTCCTATATACTACCACGGGATCACAACCCGGTTATATTATTTAACTACTGTATATTATTTATTTAGCTCTACACACTATGTATTTTTTAATGGTAAAAGGCACTGTGTATCGTGTATATTATTAATAAATTAATTAATTTATCAACAAAAGGCAGAAACACGCCAATGGTGGACATGTATAGTATGTAAAAAAATCATCGCTCTAGTGCCATAATTCAGAGAGAAAATACGGTAGTACGTTTGTATGAATTAAAGTCAGACCGCGCATTTTATTTAAATGAAGTACCTGCATATTATGAAATGTACAAACAATTTTTAGATTTCTCTAATTTAAGAAAAGGGTACACGATCATTGTAACATTGGGGTATTCAAATTTACTTGACAACTTATACAATATGATGCATCATCCATTATCTTCCACTTTGCTTGTTACGCCTTCGCCAGGGGAGCTATTACCAGTCCCTGGCGCAAGAAGCCATCCTGCCGCCCCTTCCGCCAGCGCTGGCCAAAGTGCACAACTTCTCCAGCCAGATGTTCATGGATGACATTGTCAACTTTAGGAAGTACAACTTCCGACTCTTGGATGAAGACAACTTCACGTATCATAGAATATAGTGAAAATACAAAATAATCGTGCATGTCAGTTGGCAACCCTGTTTTGGACCTCATATTTTCAAAACAGGGATGGCAAAAAAAGCGCCTTCGGATTATTGATGTAAAAATATGTTTCGAAGCATTATTAAACGGCCTTATCTACCTACCTACTTTAAAAAATACTTGCTTAATGCTAACCCAGTCATTTACAGAAAAAAACAAGTAGTATTTTTTTATGGTCATGTATTTTATCGAAATGACTGATTTTGCTCTCTTATATATTCAAAAAAATATAGCTGCTTACATGCAAAATTTTATTTGTAAACATAGTATAAATCATATTAATATAATATAAACAATTAAACAATTATATAATATCCCTGTTTAATATTCATAGATACTAACATAATAAATATAATCCCAATTTGATGTATAATACAATTATTTTACTCGAATAAAATCTTTTATATCTAAAATCCATTTTATTTAAATATCATAAAAATAAAGGCATAAATACTGCTTTATAAATATAACATTTAAATTGCCACAAAAATATTAAAGAATTAGAATTGATTCGTGAAGCATACATATATTATAATACGAGTATGTACATTGTACGCCATCATCATCGTCAGTCCATGTCCGCTCCCTAGTTGGAACATAAGCGTTCACGAAGATCGTCCATTTTGCCTGATTTTATCATTCGCAACCCTGACATATATTATTTTCCCGCACATTTGTCTAAGAGATCACATCTCGACCGCGTTTACTCTGTTTTCATCCTTCCTCTACTAGTTCCATGTTTGACTTCCATATTTAGGTGTTGGGATTAAAACTCTTATGTGCACTGCCAGTTTAGCTTCGATTGACATATTTTTACTAGAAATTACTGTGATTAGAGCTCCGTTAATTTTGTTGCCCACGTTCACTCTCCTTTCAACATCTTTTTCTACTCTTCCATCTCTTGAAAACATGCTTCCTAGATACACAAATTCTTTTACTTGTTCAAGGCATTTGTTGTTGCCTCACTTCCCCTTTCAAATACAATCACTTTTGAATTACTTTCGTTCATCGCCAATTCGCTCTCCAGGCATACATCATACATTCTAGAGACTATTGTTTGCAAATCATCCTTGCTGCTGGCTAACAAAACTGCATCATCAACATACAACAAGTAGCTTACTGAAAAATTATACATTTTTGCTCCAATGCCTATACATTCTATCTCTTTCATACATTTGTCCATGTATAGATTAAACAACCATGACGACATTACACATCCCTGTTTCACGCCTTTTGAGATCGCTAACCAAGATGTGTATCCTCCTTCTATACATTGCCTAAATTTTATGGTTAATCCAACTATCCGGATTTCTGCATGCCTGGATAACGTCGTCTGGCACTCATTAATCCGGATAATTTGAGTTTTACTGTGTAGATCCATGGCATGTGATGACAAAATAAATAGTTTTTCTAGAAAGTTTTACTTAAATTATGTATTTTTAACAATGTTTTAGTATGTCCAAATGCTTGCAGACTGGCTGGATATCCTCCCTAGGGAGTTGTTCATATTCAAATTTATTTCAACAGAGAGGAAAAACATTTGAGAAGGGTATATGGAAGTCTAGGCATTTACAGGGCTTATGACCTGTCATTGGCTGGTTTAAGTGGCCACATTACACACTGTGTAACATTCACCATTCTGCCCATGTTTGAACATCCACATTTCCTCAACTCTTCCATCTGTTGACTTTTGTTAAGTAAAAGAGCTGAAACCTTTATCACGTGGGTAAGATTCATCCGGCTGAACCAAATCACCTACAAGGCAACGCCTGAAAACAATTTTCCAATTTTTATACTTCTTATTTTACCAGGTAGTTAATTCAACAATGTTTGAGTATGTCCAAATGCTACAGACTGGCTGGATTTCCTCCCTAGGGAGTTGTTGAAGGGAATATGGAAGTTAAACAGTGTGTAAAGTGGCCACTTAAACCAGCCAATGACAGGTCATAAGCCCTGTAAATTCCTAGACTTCCATATTCCCTTCTCAAAAATGTTTTCCCTCTCTGTTAAAATAAATTTGAATATATATTTTTATGTCGAATTAAAATCAATATTCATAGAATCACTTTGTAAAGCTCCCCTTAGGTATTTTATTACGGAAATGGCGCTTTATAAGTCATCCATAATAATAAAAATAATACAAGGCAGGGTAAACTAAACCCCACCCACGTCTATCCTAACTCCCGATATACAGTTCTTACTTCTTACACATTCATATGTATATCTAGTGTAGTCGGCCTCGTGGTGTAATGGTCAGCGCGTTAGCCTGCCATGCAAGAGGTCTCGGGTTCGATTCTCGACATGGGTGTTAAAAGGGTGTTTTCACACTTGAATATTTCATAGTCCCTGGACTGGTACCTGAAACGTAAGTTAGATCATCTCACCTTTATGTAACAAAAATGATCAAGATACGCTGCGATTGGTGTACCAATGCAGTGCCCTATGCACCGTTAGGTGCGGAAAGGGAACGATGATGATGATGATGTAGTTTAATAATGCCCTCATTGAGCAAAAGGTTGCCACAAGGATAATACAAAAATAAAAGATGAACAACAAACAAGAAAATGTGTGTGTTTGTAAAGCACTCTTGAGGTATTATATTTTGAAAATGGCGCTATATAAGTTATCCATAATAATAATACGTCATATTTACCTCCCGTCCGCGTCCTCGCTTGCGCCAACCCTGCTTCATATTCATGTTTTTATTTATTAAATTATATATCAGTATTCCACACTGAAAAGGTAGCATTCCACCTAACCAGTTGATCAATAATGAACAATATTTTTATTGTTTTTTTCTTGCAATTTATGAAAATGCGCATTAAGATGTTCAGTTTATTTTACTCGAGCGAGTTCCGAGTACCCCAAAAGTCATGACAAATAGGCCTTTTTCACACATGCCACGCCAATCCACCCGGCCCGGTAATTTTCCGGGTACACCCTACAAAAAGTACACATTGTGTATTCGTTTGTAGGATGTACGCGGAAAGTTACCGGGCCGGGTGGATTTGCGGGGCATGTGTGAAAAGGGCCATTCAAGCCCTGTAAATGTGTGTATGCCTAGATTTACATATCCCTTCTCAAAAATGATAACGATTGAAAAGGCCTTCTGCCAAATTCACAAGGCACGATACAATAAATTAGGGTGGATTGATGTTTATTATATTATAATTATTAATTTAATACCAGGCAAATGCAACAATTAGCACACCATGAGGCCTGGCCTACTAATCTGCCATGCAAAGTGGAGAGCCTAAACCGCCGCAACTTTTATTGATTCGTAATCAGCATTTAATTAGCTGTAAGCTAACTCTTTTTTGTAAATTAATTACGGTGTAAATTAAATACCCACATACCCATACAGGAACATCAAGTTAAATTATTAAAATACTAACTAAAATCCGGTTTTAAAAAAATAGTTTTACCATTATTGTGTTGAATATTTTTATTTGTAAAAATAAACGCCATATATTTTTTTAACATTTTAATTTGATAAATAAACTATGTTTAAATTTAAACTGCTTATTCTCAAAATAAGTATCCGCTTTCAGCTTTCTCAAAAAACCAACTAAAACGCAGTAAACCTTACGATTTTCTGCATTTTAGGCTGTAGTAATTACGCTTTTTTCTCACATTTCATCGTCATCATCAAGGCCATAATATGAAGAAATAAAAAAAATTATTTTTTATCAATATCGTTGTGATTAACTTTTTTTTTTGTGTTTTTCTCGATTTCTCTCAACTTTGATTTTTCGAGTTACGGCGGTTTAGGGATCGCACGGCAGTAATCTCCCCGCGATTTCTTTTCAGATTTTAACCTGAACGCAGCCGCTGAATAATTATAAATAAATACTAAAGAATATAATAAATAATGTCAATCCACCTTTTTTTTAATTTTATCGTACCGTATGGATTTGGACGATACGTGAGAAATGGGCCAAAGGCTTTTAAAAAATAACGAGTGTTACGGAACAGGGGAATAAGTAAAAGAACGGGGGAAAACGTTTATTTGAAATAAAAAATAAGTTAAATAATGTCTTAACTAATTTACCGTGCGCGATACCTTTTGTTTTTTTAATTTGCGAGTCCTTCGTTCGGAAAATTCTGACGGTGTTTTAGAAAGCTTCGGATTTCCTTTTCGTATAGAATAAATCATTTTTTATCTCTCATTGAATGCATTTTTGTTATTTTCTTAATTGGTTAATCTTTTCTTTTATTTCTTTCTTATTTTATTTACATTTTTTAGATCTTAATTTCAATTAGTACTTGCAATTTTCTTTTTTTTTTTTCTGTAGATATGAATTGAAATTTTCTTTCTTTGTTGTTTTGATAACATTTAAAAACACCATTTATATGTATGTTTATATTTTTTCCTATATTTAAAATATATTCAGGTAAATTGCCATTCTTTAATTTTAGTTGTATTATTTTACTCTATTTTCTTACTTTAAAAAAAATACATATATCTTTAAACTATTTTTATCTGGTTTTGTTGAGTTTTTTTCTTCTTAATAATATTTTTCAAAGCATCAAAAACAAAATTATACAGAATGTTCTTTAAAACCTGTCACATCCGAAACCACGATGATCAGTATGGACAAAAAGACATATTAGCATATTAAAAAAATATTTAGATCAAAGAAAGTTTTTAAAAATAAAATATTTAAAAAACAAATGGTTGCTTACTTCTGCAGGAGAGAAGTGAGGGGAGCTCGGTTGTCGGGGTATCAGGCTCCCCCCTCGTTTCTCCCCTGCAGAAGTAAGCAACCATTGGCTTTTTTTTTTAAATTTTATTTTTTTAAATTTTATTCGTTCCAAGAAAATATTTTAATGTGTCAATATGTCTTCTTGCTCATACTGATTATCGTGGTTTCGGATGTGACAGGGTTTAATGAACACCCTGTATATGTTCATTATTTTATACGTATACAGTATTATGTCTGTACTATTTTTATTTGATTATTAATTAAAACTAATGTCTGAGCACCCGATGACAAACTATTATTGAATAGTTTATCGGGACAAAATATATTTTAATACTTTGTTTTCTTTATAATGTATTAATATTGTAATAATGTGTATATTTTATTGAACAGACTATAAGAAGAAAAAAATGCAATGTAGGTTACCGAGTTAAATGTTTACGGATATATTGGTCCATTAATAAACAATTTTGTATTTGGTATACTTCCACTCTGTCGAACGTTCGATAGCCACTAGCGACTATTTCACTCCACGGCCAAAAGTGTACTGATTAGTGATTAGTGATCTCAGTATAATGTATGAATATAAAGTCTATGACTGATACTGCATTAGAGAGTCGTTTGAACAACTTACGATTTTTATAGTAAGAAACTCGTTGTCTAAATAAGTAAAATCAAGGATGTGCCTTTATTGTATTACGCAAAAAATTTAAAATTCACTATTACAATTTTTTTTAAAGCTTGTAGGTACGTATTATTTTACAAAATTCAAATTGTCTCATGGATCATCATCGTCATTCCCTATCCGCATCTAATGGTGCATAGGGCACCGCATTGGTGCACCGTTCGCGGCGTATCTTGATCATTTTTGTTACATGAAAGTAAGATGATCAGTCTTACGCTTCGGGTGTCAGTCCTGGGACTATGAAATATTCTAGTGTGAAAACACCCTTTTAAATTAATATTTCATATCAAACATGTCGGGAATCGAACCCGGGACCTCTTGCGTGGCAGGCTAACGCGCTGACCATAACACCACGTGGCCGACATGGGTAGGTTCTTAGGAACCTCGGTTCTTAGGGTTCGGCGGCCTCCGTGGTGTAGTGGTCAACACGCTTGACTCACGCTCGGAAGGTTCCGGGTTCGATTCCCGGTGAGAACACAAAAATTAAAATGTGATTTTTCTCAAGCCTGGGTGTTCTGTGATGTAATTCACCACTGTAATTGGGCCTCCTGGCCTGTTGTGGTGCAAAAATAAAATAAAATGAAAATGAAATGGAAATATTTTTGAATATTTTTTTATATTTATTGTACTGGTAATTAATGTCTGAAACAAATTCTGATTTAAAATAAAATTTATTTATCAATTTATAATATGTTTCTTACTATAAAATATCAACGAAAGAGCATTATTCATTTTTACTGTAAAATATGTTTTTATCGACAGTAAAAAGGTATCAATATTGAGAGAGTAAAACAGTTTAGGTACTTAGGCAGTATCATCACAGAAAATCTAGACCCCGACATTGAGATAAAATGCAGAATAGAAGCAGCCCGAACAGGATTTAACAAAATGAAAAATCTTCCTTGTGACGATAATATAAACCTTAAGCTGAGACAACGAATGGTCAAATGTTATATATGGCCTGTCTTACTGTACGGTGTAGAGGCGTAGACTCTAAAAGTTAATATTATAAACCGCCTTGAAGCATTTGAAATGTGGATCCACCGTAGAATGTTAAGAATATCTTGGACCGATATGATAACCAACAATTAAGTATTACGTAGAGCCAGAACTAATAGAGAACTATTCACCACTGTTAAGCTCCGTAAGATTTCATATTTTGGCCATGTATTGAGAGGTGATAAATATGCCATACTTCAGCTTGTCACGAAGGGGAAGATCGAGGGACGTAGAGGGGTCGGAAGAAAACAGCTTTCCTGAGCTTCGAAACATCCGAGCATGGACCAGGATTAGAACTGTGGAGGAGCTGTTTCGCACTGCTCAGGATAGGGAAGCTTTCTCCCAAGTGATCGTCAACGTTGGGGGGACCCGATATGACACGCGAAGAAGAAGAAGAATCGACATAAAAAAATGCAAAATCTTTAAAACCTCTTCGGAACGTCCTTTTTTTTATTATTATTTTTAAATCATATAATACAAAGTATTGTACACATATTAATAAAGAATGTATTACATTCCCAGAAGTTAACATAACTCAATTCGGGAGTTAAATAATATTAAGATTTTTTTAAAATACATATTCAGAACTACAAATAAACGAAGCAAGTTTAACATTTTTACAACTAAATATAGTTATCACAACAGAATATAAACCAAAAAACTTTGCACAAACAAAATAAATAAATAAAAACGCTTCCAAAAAATTGATAATATTATACCTTATTATAACATTTTGGGTTTATTGCAAAATCCCGTTATATGTTTTGTTTTTTAATCGAAAAATATGAAAAATGAATTATTTATAATTTGTACAGAAAATTAGATTTTGTTTTATTGGCAGTTGAAAATAACTTTATTAACTTCGATTGTCAATAAGGTAAAATCGAAATTTATGTAGGAAAATATCTACATTTGTATGAAAATTTAAAGTATCTTCGTCAGTAACATTTAATTGAACATGTATAGAAAAAAATGTGTGTACTTATATTCTATTTTTCATATGGAAAACATAATTTTACTTTATA
The DNA here is from genome assembly GCF_059751315.1 of Micrasema longulum. NCBI lineage: Eukaryota > Metazoa > Arthropoda > Insecta > Trichoptera > Brachycentridae > Micrasema > Micrasema longulum. The sequence goes on along the minus strand of NW_028277477.1, from coordinate 499,356 downwards.
GACAAAATTTAAGAAAACTGTTAACTTCTATTATCTATAAAGTAAAATTAAATTTTCTGTACGGAAATTTGTTTTTTTTTTCAAATCGTGTTCCGACGAATATAAATACTTTAAATTTGTACGTGTCGTATTAACAGCCCTATGATTTTTTCGAGTTTTGTATTTTTATAATTGCTTTGCGTGTAAAGTCTCAAGTTCTCTTCCCCTTCTCGATGAGTTCTGCTGATTCGTCAGTTGACTTACCGTAAACTGGAAACCTATCACAGCTCTCTTATCTTCGGTTGATTCGGAAGAACTAGTGACATCATGCGAAGTAGTTCGTTTTAAACTTTTTCATTCATTTTCAAGAAACTTCGCCGCACAATTTAATGCTCTAATTTTTACTGCGCGTAAGAATACATTTTTTAAATCCAATTTTCCGTAGAGCTAAACTTCCTCATTGGCGAGTATGTCTGTAGGAACCTTTTAAGAAAATGTTTATTGTTCAGTTTTATATCAGAATGACCTCTCCCTGACGGATAATTGTAAAATGTTATGCATAACTTATGTCTATGTTTGTAGTTGGTAGTCGAGTAAATAAATTAACATGATGTTCCTTGGACTGCTATTATAGGAATATTATTATTTATAATGTATATATCAATTAATTAGTAAATACTGCATTATCAATATGCATTAATAATGTATTATTTTTGTTGTTTTTTTATAAAATTGAGGGCGCTATTCAACCCACAAGGGTTATCTTCACATACGACCCACGAAATATACCTACATACTGCACACTAAACAATAGTCGTAGTTTGTATATAAACATGAAGTGTAGAGTATCAGATTTTGATCAGATAAAATATCGATTTTAACCATTGCGATGGAAATTCTAAAGTCGACATTGCTGTCAGTCGTGCAACACGACGACAGATTTATATTTTTTTCGAAAATAGTTACATTAAAAATTGCTAGTAGAAATTAAATTAAGGAAATCTCATAGTCTGTTTGAACAAATCATAATACCTATTATTCTTAAAATCTTTTTACTTGATATAATTGTGTAGAGTAGCGAGTCAAAACGACCCCTTGCTCTTTCTGAAGGATTTTATTTAGGATATTATATATTTTATTTTATTTATTATTATGCATGATTCGATAGATTTTTGTATTTTTTCTTTCGTCGGTTTACTACCTATATTATTATTTTTCAAGCCACTTTCCCTGACGAAGAGATACGTGTGCAGGATTAAAAGGGAATAGGGTGGGATCACATTTCATGTTTAAGTAGCGAATTCACAAATTCGTTTATTTTATCGTCTGTCAGATTGTTAAATAAAACAAGGCGGATATTTTGTTAGTTAGCCAGGGTAGTCAATTTTTTTACCCGGCTTTCTATTCATAAGCCTTAGTTTTATAATAAACTGTATTAAAATTTACTTAAATCCTAATTAATTATTTTATGTTTTTTTTACGTTTGCCTAGTAAAAATACCTGTTTTTTTTGTAGTCCAATCAGTAAAATATTTACTGTGGTAAAACATAACATAACAACACAAAATTACATTATATTTCTGTTAATATTTTTTTTTTTAAATACAACAAATATTGTTCGCGGTTTGGCAACATTACGTGGCTACTTCACGCATGCGCGCAGGTGGGATGTCGTGCAGGAGGGGGGAGATGGTGATAATGGACCATCAAACTAGGCAAAGAAAAAATTTCAATATTTTTATCTATCGTATTATCACCGCTATGATTTTTTTAAATTTTGATATTACTCCGCCCGTGACGTTACGAGTTTTCGTCGGTGAGTTATGCTGTTCTCAGTGGAACCCCATAGCGTCAAAATACACTAAACGTTCAACATTTGCGGTCGCAGGCCCTACGGTATGGAATGCTCTCCCAGCAGAAATCCGAAACTGTGAGAGTGAAGTGATGTTTCGGAAGAAACTTAAAACCCACTTGTTCTCTAAATCATTTGAATAAATTCTTAGCATGTGGTGGAAAAGTTGTATGAAAAAGTACATTATTTTTCTTAAATTAGAAAGTTAAAGTTAAAATTAAATTTATATCTTTGTATAATCACTTTGTAAAGCGCCCTTGAGATATTATATTACGAAAATGGCGCTATATAAGTTATCCATAATTATTATTAACAAAATGGATTGGTTGTGACGTAGATCAAAGTGGTTCATTTTTATTAAAACCATTATTATTATTTTTTCATACATTTTCGAGAAACTTCGCCGTTCAACAACTAAGTGCTCTATTTTTTACCGCGTTCAAGAAAACATTTTTTATATTAAATTTAATTACAACCGAGCGGCGCATCCGCTCACTCTCTGCCAATAATCTAGTGCAAGAATCGTACCAGGAGCACAGAAACGTCTCGGGGTAAAACCGCGCGATCCACCAAAATAACAAGCTCCGCCCTCAGCTACACGAATATAGTGTACAACAAGCATTGTACTCATTCAGTAAAAAAGTCGAAGCAAATGTACTGTGTAGCAGAATATGGTTGTTATGCGATATAATTCTGTTTGCTCGGACCGCTTAAGCTGAGCGCCTGGTACACAGTACACAATATTTTACGGTTTACGATATTTTTACCGCCTTTTGCACCTCTTTATGAAAGATATACAGACCTCTTCGCTTTTCTGCGCTACTTGTAAAATTTGCTGCTGATAAACTTGTTGCCATACAAAATGGACGCAACTTGCTTAGCTGTCTCGTAAAAAGTAAGCAAAATATGATTCAGGCACTTTAAAACCCTGTTTTTTAAATTGCGCTATTGATAAAAATAAATCCATGCATTATTAGATTTAATTTTTTTTTTAAGGTAATTCTTTTAAAAATATGCTTAAAAGTTTTACGTAACTAAAATATAATTATTTTTCGACCGGCAGATTACCTACGCCTTTTATATTTTAGACTAAACTTTGGTACATTGATTTGTATGTAAAGACTTAGTATTAAAGTAAAGTTTTTTCAAATAATTTTTAAATTTCCATCTTTAGATAATAAATTGAATAAAAAAACTGCCACAGCAAAACCTTAAATTTTTGTTTTTGAAAAGAAATACGAATATTTTAAATTACATAAATTTTATGTTATATATTTTTTTTAATCTTCAATAATCTTTTTAAAAAAGTAAAACAATTAAAATATTTTAGTTCATACTTTTTTTCATGGAATAACATAATTTATTTTATTTACATAATATTTTTTGGTGGTAAATATTTCATTTATACACCATGTTTTTAGCAAAATTTGACCCCATTCGATGGCCGAAATGAGCATATATTTTGCTAAAAACGTATTCTAGATTTTGCCGCGGCAGTTCTTTTGTTCAATTTCTTATATTTAAATCATTTAAACAAATTTTACTTTAATACCAACAAGTCTTCATACGAAAATCAATGTATTAAAGTTTGGTCTACATTTTAGGAGACGTAATTTCCAGTCGAAAAGTAATATATGTTAGTTATACAAAACTTTTAAGTATATTTTGAAGAGTTAAATACCTTAAAAATATATTGTTTCATCTGATACATGTTTACATAATTTTTTGATAGCACGACTTTGAAAAAACAGCGTTTTAAAATTGCTTATTCATATGATTTCCTTAATTTTACAGTCTACACATTTTTTCTACGTTAAATAAATGCCATTTTTCGCCATAGCCAGAATTTAAAAATAAGTCCTTCGTTTTATGTTATAGCGTAAAATAAATTCCGTTTGTTTTCAGCGCTAGCAATCTATAAAAATACAGTTACTTTAAAAATAGTAGAAATAAAAATAAGTTCCGAAATGAAAAATAACTGTTTCCCGAAAATATTGATTTTGTTCCAAATTTAATAACAAAAAATTAACATTTTAAAAACAGTGTCAAAGAATGTTTTTTATTTCGAATTTAAGATTCTTTGATATTGTTTACGATTCTTAGTTATTTTTTCGTTTCTAATTTAAAATAGAGCTCAGTACAGTACGTAAAAGATAAAATTATGATAATTGATAGTAAATAAGATTATATACATATCTCAATAAACTATAGTAAACGGAGAAAGTCGGAGTCAGCCAGTCAGCCAGTCCAGTATATTGTTACTCTTCCATTTTTTTTCCATGTTCCCTAATGAGTTTATCCAATCTTTAGGAAACAGCGTCATAACCCATAACATTGATTATTTATACGAGAATCATACTATAGATAAACCTAATTTTTAACAATATTTTCCAAAAAAGTTATAATATTTTCAAAAAAGGAGAAAATAGCAAATACTAATTTCTAAAGTAGCCTTTAGAAATTAGTAGATTAGTATATTTCTAAAGAAACATGGAAATACACGTCGCGTCGTGGTGAATTCGCTAATTTATATATCCAATGAGGAAATTAAGAGTTTTTAAAAAAAAAAATAATTTACTCTATTGTAACTGGAAATAAATATAATAAATTAACTATGGTAAATTTAGTATAGATGTAAGAACCGGGTCATGTTCCCATGGCTAGTGTCTAGGACTCACGGATCAGAGATTCGACCTTGGCTCTGCTACAACTTGTTTCCCGATTCCTAATTATATACAACTCCTCGAAAATAAGCCCCAAAGTTGAAATATTTCAAATCGAAGAAAAAAATAACGCAAATTCAAAATGTTTTGAATTTTTTACTTTTTTATGATTTTTTTTAAAGAAAAGTTTTGCCGTAAAATTGAATGTTCACAAAAACATGCTCGAAAAACCATTTCGGGTAGCAAACTTCTTCATTGTTACAAAAATATGAAATCTACCTATTATTTTTTTCTTTATTGCGCAAATCAGGGTACGTATTCTGATGAGAAGTTAAAATTTATCTGCAAAGTAAAATTAAGTTTTAGAATATGTTTACAATTTTGTTTTCTTAACATGTTCAATTGGTTACCGACAAAGATGCTTTCAATTTTCATACAAATAAACACACTTTTGTACGTAAATATCGATATTAGTTTATTGCGTCTCAGTATATACCGATGAAAATAACCGTTCGTAATCGCGGCCCTGATATTGAAGTGGATCGAGCAGATAGTAGATCAAATCCATCAATTCAAACCTTGTGGCCACGCCTTTTTTAACAAATAATAACAGCTTTTCATTAAACCATTAAGTTATCTTTTTGCTGAATAAAAACTTTCGTAGACCTCCCAATAATTTTATCATATTTTGAGCATGTTTATAGATACGTTCTGAAATGAAACGGAAAATTCATATTTTTTTTACTTTTTCCTCTAACATGTGCCGTTATTTCAGGTTCATTATTTCGCTGCACTGTCAGAGGAGTCTGGTTCGACTAATCTCCCTCTTGTTCAGACAAAGATTTTAGAAGAATCCATCCCGAGACTCTTCCACTATGCGCAGGGCTTCAAGGATGATATTTATACGATAATTGATGATGAAACATTCACAATAGAAACAGAGCATTACCTAACGAAAACACAGGTCAGTTCAAGAAATTGCAGAAAATAATTTCTGAAAAATAATTCTCATAATACGAGTATAATCATATACATAGTAAGGCTTATTTTTTTAATATACTAAAAACCCTATCTAAAGCAACATTGAATTTATCCACCGAGGGGTTTTATCATAGATTATTTCATCTTAATCGTAGAACAACGACGGATGTGCGAAAAATACAACATAGACATTATTTTATATTTGATCTCGAAAAGGTTACATGATAGCTTTACATGCAAGATTTGAAAAAAATGTATATAAATATAACTAGCTCAAGTATCAAATTATATACTTTTGTACTTATAAAGTTGTGACATGGTGTCAAAACCGCTCTCATGTAAAGTTGGAAAAAATCACATGCGTCGTTGTTCTACGATCACGGCGATTTAATCTCAATGGAGTTTTAGTGTTTAGTTATTTTTTCAATAGTCCCATAGGTACATCATGTATAATCCACACTTTTTCTTTTTTCTCTAGTGTTCATCTGTCCACTGTTGAATGTAGGCCTCTTCCAACTCCTTCGACTTATCTCTGTCTGACCCCTCCGCATCCAGGCACCACCAGCTATCTGGACGATGTCGTCGGTCCATCTCAGGCTCCATTTGCCCAGGGCCTCCATCTGGTGTCCTCCTGTCTAGCAATATATCCTGCCTATCGCTACTTTAGTTCAGCCACATATTTATTTTTTTATTATTCATATTTATTGTTTATGCATTTATTAAATGATTCCACACATATTTATTTACTTATTGTTTCATAAGCCGCCTCCGGCCTCCGGCTTATGGCGGCCTTCGTGGTGTAGTGGTCAAGACGCTTGACTCACGCACGGAAGGTTCCGGGTTCGATTCCCGGTGAGAACACAAAAAAATTAATTAGATTTTTCTCAAGCCTGGGTGTTCTGTGATGTAATTCACCACTGTAATTGGGCATCCTGGCCTGTTGTGGTGTAAAAATAAATCAAATCAAATCAAATAAATCAAATAAATTTAATTCAAATAAGCGCCCCGAGGGCTCTTGCAATAAGTATTTCAAATGTACATGTAATATACATAGCAACAGTTTACATGATATGGTAATATAGTAAAACTCCAGTTTTCCAGATTAATGAGTGCCAGACGCTATCGGATACAAAGAAATCCGGATAGTTGGATTAACAGGGATCGATTTTAGGCCCAAAATTATAAATAGCTTATATATCATTTATAAAAAAATTGTTTCAAAATGTCAAAAAAAATATTTTTGCAGACGATACGGCACTTTTGATTTCGGGGAAAATTCCACTAGAAATGCAAAATTATTTTAATAAACTTTTAAATTATGCACATGATTTTAGACTCATTATTAATGACAAACAAAATGGATGTATATTAAATCAACTCACTCTTTAACGTATATTTTTTTTAATATATACTTCAAAATTTCATTGCCCATAATGTTAACTGTCTACATAATAAAATTCAATTTTAATGTAACTGCGATATTATTAAATTTGAAAGTGAATATAAATACTTAGGAATATATGAATACATGTAAATTTTAAGTGGAATTTTCAAATATCTAACCTTTGTGATCGATTGCGAACTCTAGTTAGAACCTATCTTTTATTCTGCCTACCTAAAAGTAGATTGAGAATTGTTTATTTTTCCTTGGTGGAGGCTATAATAATATATAATATCAAAGCATGGTGTTAACTATCACAAACATAAAAATGATACAGAGTTTACAGTATTCCATCGTTAAAAAATAGTTTCTAATGATATCTACAAAATGAGGAGTAATAAAAGTGTACTATATAGATCTATTAAAGCGCTGCCGGTTCGAGGAATTCTGTCGTTCTGTATCATTTTGGAACAAAGAAAAATCGATTAATTCAAAAACATGTATAAACACTGTTATAATACGAGATTTACAAATGATGAATGTTTAGTGATTCCAAAGACATGCAACAAATATGGAAAAAGAACACTAAAATATGTGGTTCAATTTGTTGCCGAACGATCTTATACTATAGTAATGGTACTTCCGAAAGAGACGAGGGCAAAATAAGAAAATGGCTATTCTATCAGAAGTTTATATATGAATAAAATGGAATAAATATATGATATATAGAAATATTCAGAATATAAATATATATAGACATAAATATATAAAGATAATTATAGTCTCTTAATTATAATATTCATATAACGCGGATTGAATCGGTGCAACGTAAATTTTTCAAAATCTTTAATATTTAGAATCGGATCAAATACTTTCATAATCAACTATTATGATCGTCTAAAATAGGTACTTTCATATCTTTAGTTTAGAATTCAGAGGGATTTTGGCTGGTTTGATATTCTTGCACAAATTAATATCTAACTGTATAGATGCCCATGATATCCTTGCTCAGATAAACCTTAATGTACCTCGCCGTAACTTGCGTACCAATCCTGTCTTTGCTGTGGGAAATTATAAAACTAACATCGGATTCTTTTCCCCTCTGCCGAGGATCCTCAGAACAGTGAACGAAATCTCACTAAACGGTACTGTCGATGTGTTCCTACAGCAAGGGCAGGCATTTAAGAAGCAAGCGGTGTTGTCTCTCCTGACTCGCGATGTCACACTTGCCATTTCCGCCTAGATTATGCCATATTTATACCTTTTGTTAGTTATACATTTTGTAAATTTAAGTAGATTTTAAGACTGTTTAGATTAAGTATTACTCATTAATGCCAATCTATTAGAGCTTACTTAAGCCTGTTGATTGGCTTAAAAAAAAGAAATAATGTTTTTTAAATGGCATTATGCCTATTAATGTACACATTTCTATTTTAAATTTTGGTATTCCTGTTTTATCTTATAATTGCTGATATCCTGTACTTGTTTTTTGTTTATTTTAATTTTTCTCAATATTTTCTTTAAAAAAAATCTCGCTCCTTATAGTTAAGTTAGCAGTAATTATATGTTTTAATGTAAAGGATCTTCACCAACGAGCTATATAAATTGGTTTGGTGGGTCCTGTAAAAAAAAAACTGTAAAAGTAAAAAATAAAAAAATAACTATTACATTTAGGCGATGTTTTGAAAGAAAGTGCAAAATTCACCCTAAGATCACCTTATTATTGTTTTTAAAAGAATACAGTGAGTGCAGTGGTGTAGTCTTAAATAAAAAAGTACCGGAGCGCACCGCCACCTATGTGGTGAAAAGGGATGGGGGGGTGGGAGGGGGAGGGAGGGGGAGACATGTTTAGACTTTTGCCAGTTATCGGCAATAAATACGTTTGTTGTTGTTGTTTCGAATTGTTTGAAGAGACTTAGGTAGATATTTTTTTGAAACGTAATATTTGTTCCTGACCAGAGCCAGAGCGGCGCTCCGCTCAGATAAAAAGTGCCGGAGCGCCGCTCCGGTGCGCTCCGACCCGACTACACCACTGAGTGAGTGACCTTATGCTGCAATTAATTCGTTTCGAAAATTCATTCGTATCGTATGAGAGGGAGATCGAGAGCGAAATATGGTTTTAATTGCGTTAGAATAAGATGGAAATCTGACGAACAAACGAACTTACGAAACGAAATTGTGACAGAATAAGCCTGCTGTAAATTGGAATCACATTAACAACATACTTAAACATGTCCAGCAAAGTTAATTGCTTTGACGAAAAAAAACGTTTATTCTTTTTTATTTGTTATAACATCTTCTTTATTTATTATTTCCTGATAATGATCCAAATATTTGGCAATCCGCATGACTGGAGTTCGAATAAAGGAACACTATAATCTATATATTATTAATCTAGAAATGATTTATTGCGTCTGTCCTCTCTCTCTCTGAGGGCCCAATTAGCCCGCTGGACGTCCGGCCAACGTGGGCAAACTCAGCCGCAGACCATCTACCTCACCCGTTTTTTTTTTTTGTGTTTCAAATGGCAGATAAAATATTTATATAAATTCTGGTAAAACCGTTTTTTTTTCAATTAATAAAAAAATAAAAATAATAATAACAATATCTTCGCTTATACAGGTGTTCTTTAAACCCTGTCACATCCAAAACCACGATGATCAGTAAGGGGAAGAAGACATATTAGCATATTTAAAAAAATATTTAGAACAAAGTAAATTTAAAAAGATAAAATATTCAAAAAACCAAAGGTTTCTTACTTCTGCAGGGTTGAAGTGAGGGGAGCGCGGAAGCGCGGTTGTTGGCGTATCAGACTCCCCCCCCTCCTCCTTCCTCCCCTGCAGAAGTCGGCAACCATTTGCTTTTTTTGATGTTTTATTTTTTTCAATTTTCTTTGTTCTAAAAAAATATTTTAATGTGCCAATATGTCTTCTTGCTCATACTGATCATCGTGGTTTCGGATGTGACAGGGTTTAATGAACACCCTGTATATTTTAACATTCCACAGATCGGCCGCTAGATGGCCAACTGACCGGCTAGCGATCGGATTCACACACATGTATTTTTTTATGTTTCAAATGGCAGATAAAATATTTATACAAATTCTGGTAAAACAGTTTTTTTTTCGATTAATAAAAAAAATAAAAAATTACACAAATCTCAGCTTATACTGCTTTAGCCAAATGTTTAGGCACCCCTAATAAATGAACATATTTATTTTTCTGGCAGTATTTCAAATTTATATAGATAGCAATAGCTGACTATTGCCTGCTAGTTAAAATAAATACTGTAACACCCGCTTTAATCCCATACATTTTTTTCTCATATTGCAATCCTATTCTTACAACATAGTTACGTATTATTGACTCCTTTAACATGTGCAGTAGGTTTGCATATGCTATCGCATTCTAAAGCAATACTCTTCTGACATCCCGTCAGACATCCGCACTTACCCCATGCCCCGCTCTAGGTCTACCCCTAAAGTTGTCATCCCCCTTAATTTTGGCCTTTATAAGGAAGATTTCTAGCTCTAGAAGCAGAGCCATTCAGCTTACCTATCTGTTAGGGTACTTTCTGGCTTAAGGACACTAACTCAGGGCTCCCTTAGTCTAACCTAACCATCCCGCTTTCCTTGTTTGGAACTCCTTAGTACTAAGGCACGCCTTGGCTCTCACCCTGGAAGATCATAGTTATAACTAATCTACCACTGACTACCGGGTCGCTTACCTTAATTGGATCACCAGGTTCGTCGGTGCGACATATAACTTGATTAACCCAGATCCAATACCTACTCAGTTAAGAAAGAATACTGACTTTTAGGCCTTTTTACAATCTTCTGAATATGGTGCGAGAGATCGGATACTAGATACAGAGAGCTCGTCTGATCAAAGTTTTTGGCCATCCGGAGCCCATATATAACCCTCATGTCAAGAAACAATAACTCCGCCGCCTCTCAATCTGAAAAGCCAGCCCTGTCCTTTTGGTTATTCGCAAATTATTTATTTATTTACATTTACTATGACTATAACCTTTAAAAAAAGCACAAGTCCCAACTCTTTGGGACTGAAGCCCGAGTCTTGAGATGGGACGACTACAATAATAAGAATATTATAGTATTACATGTAATGCCATGGCACATCAATATAGAAAGAAGAAACAATGACCAACTCAAAATCAAATGATTTCCATGAAACAACAGACTTGAATTATTGAAAAATGATGGAAAGAGGAGTTGAGAAGAAAGGAAAAACATATTAAAAGGTTGGAAAATTGTGACCATAACCTTTAAAAAAATAAAAACCTATTTAAAGAATAACATTAAAGAGAACAACCTCCTGTTGTTGTCCTCACACAATGAAAAAAAATGACAACAAATTAGTCAATAATTCGATGCATCTTCACTGAGCACTGTGCAAATGTCGCGAGCTGCTTTGGCAGCAATATTCCTTCTTCTCAAAGGTGTTGTAGTCGTCGTCGTCGTCTCCCATCCTGACAGCAAAATAAGGTTTGTTTTAATTTGCATTGTATTAATATTTTTGGGTCTCTAGAAATTTTTAAACCTATCCTTTAGAATTGTTTTTAAAGGATGGAAAACAGAAAGTTCTGAGGAATTTGCGCCACTTTTTACTAAAGTCGAGCACATAAATATATCAAGAGACTTGGATTCTGAGTATGAAGAAAATAATAATAATCAGACACTCACATCCTCACACGAATTCCTAAAACAAAACTGTTATTACCAAATGTCTGTTTCAATTTTACAATATTTAGTATGTTTCACATAAGAGCTGTGCGAGTATGTATGTACATAAATGAAACGACAGCTTACCTTACTTTTTAAAGATGTGTGGTGTAATTTGGAGCATCCGTATTAAAATACTCCGACTAAATAATTGAACAGATCTACCTTTCCCGCCTTTAAAGTTCGGGTTGTGGTCCTGTGGCTAGTGTCTCGGACTCACGGACCAAAGTTCCGTGGTTCGAATCCCACTTTACCCTAACTTGATTCCATTTTCTAATGGTGAGTTATTTACAACTCGAAAATGGCCCTCAAAATGAAATATTTGGGTAAATCATAAGAAAGCAAATATTTCTTTTTTTTATAAAAAAAATAAAAATAAAAGTGGTACCGGCGTAGCGGGTGTTTCTACCTTTCCCGCATAAAGTATGTTAATAAATAAAACTTCAGTATCTTTTAAAAGGCTTTTTTTACAATTATTATTATGGAATATAGGGCAGTATCAATAATAAAACAACTAAATTGCCAGAGAAAATATTTTATTTAAGCGTATTTCATTTATATAATATGTATAATATGTTTATAGTATAACTACTTTATATGGCTTTCTATTCTACTTAAAAAAAATAATATGAACTCTCATCTGGGCTCACTAAGAAGAGTATATATAATATTGTAATTGGGAGATGTACTGCCAATAATATAAATACAATTTTGTATACTTTTCTCCGATTTAATTGACTTTATTGAAACTACAATGTCAGAATTTATAATAAATTTTATTAGAGAACCCAAATTGGTTTCTAAATGACAGAAAAGCTATTTTCGAAATGGAAACTTTCATTCCGAAATTGACAGATAAAAATAATTTTGGTAAATTAGTACATAGACAAGATTTGGTGTGTCTTATTGAAGTCACTATCATAAACATGTTTTATATATCCGACATTTATTTCACATATTAATAATAAACAGCGCAAATTATAATCAACCTTAAACTAAATAACTTATCTCCACTTCAACAGATATATTATAAATGTACATTCATCACTTAAATTGATTGATTACATATTTTTATAAATATAAAATGCTATTCTCAATTCACGTAGATTCTGGTGCAACAAAAGTAGGAATCGAGTGGTTGCTCTTTTCGTAACGAATTCAAAGACAACTTAATTACAAAACATACAGCTAACTGTTCTTAACTAAACACGAAAAGATTGGATTGCACCATATTATAATAGTCTGCATGGAAACAGTATGTATAACCCACTGGCATTGATCAATATGAAAAACGGATATTAACAAAAAAAATATATTTCGAGTATTTCAACAATTCTCCAGAGTTGATAAATAACCAACTGTATCAAATGTGGAGGACCATAAGTAGGAATTATATTTATTAATCTCAGATTTAACTTATACATAATTAAACAGTGGGCCGGCAGCAAGCTAGTAGCTTCTAGAATCTTTCACTATCCACAGGCAATCAATCTATGTTCGCAAATCGTAATATGAAATACTACTTGTAAGCAGTGACCAGTATTTTACTTTTATAAATTATACATTACACGGTTCACAAAATATACACTGTCCGGATACATGAGGATGAAGAATACAAAACTAACATTTATGAGTGCGCGTGTTAATCATCGTATTTGTACATACTATTATCACCTCTGAGCCAGACTTAGGAATGTCGAAAATGTATGCGAATGAGTATGTGCATTGATATTGTGTATTTTAAGCCGAGGATACGCCATGTTCACGGGCGAAAATCATATTGTCATGTCGTTTGCCACGTCTAAAGCTTATTGTAGATAACAAAATAAAAAAAATATCATATTCTTTCAGATCCCACTCGTTTTTTTAACTCTCTTCTACTTCAATGTATATTTGATAACTCGAAATGTAAATCTAGTAAGAATTGTAAGATTAAACAAATGATATGTACATCATTGTTTCAGTGTTTGAATGAAATGGCTAAATGTTTAACTTTAGAAGTTTGTTGATGATATTTGCGAGTTTAACTGATAGTGAAAATAAACTAATGATAACATCATATAAATAAGAAGACAAAACAAGATAAAAACAGCGATAGTTTCGTAACTGCAAAAAGGTCACAGCGGAACTTGAAAATTTTGTGCAAAAATGAACAATACCAATCATAGCTCTTGCTGAAGATAGATGTTGCTAGCACATTTGTTAATTTGTACTTAAAATTTACTGTGATATAAAAATGACTTAATAGAACCTACCGCATGTAAGAAATCAACATAGTAAAAACATAAATAAAATTTTACTTGAAAAAAACCCTGGAAATATTAAGTATTATTCATACAAATAAAATCCTAGCACCAATCGTGAGACATATGTATTACTGGGCAGAATCTCCCGTTTCTTGATTGATAAAACTTAACTAACTTAAACTAAAAGTGTAGTATACAATGTTTGATCAATTTTCCAAAAAGATCAAAATAAACCTACTGACATTTTTTTTCTCGCTCTTTTACTTTTTTCGAGTTAAATACCATTCTACAATTTTAGATAAATATTGATTCTCTCTTATGTTTTTTCTGACCAGATTTTTTTTGACTAATAAAATCTTTAAAAAGATATTTCAAAAATATTAATTTGTCTTCATATCAGCAAGTATTTTATAAATCGTTAGTTTAGTGCAAATACAAGTAGGTACATATATAATATTCACCTCTGTATTCCAACATGTATCAAATAATCATTATTACACTAAGAAGTAATAGAAAATAAATGTAACATATTAAATTATATCCTTTAAATTGTCTACATAACAAGGATCACAGAAAATTAAATACAAAATAATTATAATTACAAAAGAATTAAATTTATATTTTACATGAAACGTAAGGATGCATACTAAACATGATCATTTTACAGTATGTAATTATATCCGACAGATTTATTCCTAAGTAAATAGGCGAAAATCTCGCTTTCATCATATTGTCAACAGTGAGGTTATTGGCAAAGTTGATATTTTGGAGAATTCGGTAGCGAAAACCACATCTCCGGAAAAAGAAGGAAATAACACCTCGGAAATAATGTGAAAAGCGCATTATATACTTATACAAAACATTATATTTTCATTCAAATATTAAGTTACTTCTGTCCGAAATTTCCACTCCCTCAATCTTAAACCGATATGATTCTATTAGCAAACATCTACGATTTCTCAATCTCATATATATCCCTGTATTCATTGCACATTGGATTCTGATAAATCCATTTGTGCGCCAACACTTACGCAATATGTATGTTCATACAAAATTTGTAAAAAAACCCTCTATCTAATCCAGTCCTTTTCTCCTCAAACCTATCCAAACATCTGTAAATCCATACAAAAATATAACTCATCATCCCTCGCTTTCTGAGACAATGTTTCATAAGTACAACTACGCTTAAGGTTCTATTTCCTTACGATCAAATATAAAGCGCTAATTAAGTTAGATACTATGTACACGGATCCAAATTCATGTACATCTGCGATTATGTACAATGTACATACTTTATAATAATGTTTACGTTCAGAAGCAATGGTTATCTGTATGATTGATATTTTACGTGAGAAAAATACAACACATAGGCCAAAAACATTTTTATGGAATTATCAAAAATTCAAAAAAATACTTAAATGCTGGATACATAAAGTCTTACTTATTTAGGTACTTACTCATCTAAGATAATGGGTTTTCCTTAAACACACAAAATATAAACTACATAATAGTATTATGATTTTATCGTTTGCTGGAAGATGTTTTTTAATCATTTTCTTTTTATTCGAATGTCAAAAAACTACAGTTTGGACAAATTTGAAAGTGCATCGGAAAATCCCATCGCTCACTAAATATACAACACTGAGTACACACACAAACTAAGGATTCACTTAAGTTGTATTCTAATATTACGGGAATCACAACTATAATTTGTACATATGCATCTTTGTTTTTAATTAAATATTTTGTCAGTTGAACATATGTAATTCCAACAGAGTAACACCTTAAATTCAAGTATACTTGAATTAATCTAACACAAAGATATTAAAATTGTCAAATTCAACAAATCTCTTAGGACATATTAAGTACCTGATGTTTTAAAGACATATTTTTTAAATTCTCACACAGCATTGTACTTTGCAGATTTGGAGAGTAAATTAATATCAAAAAATGACAAAAGCGACCATTTCATTCATACAAAATGAATAAAATTGCTCCATATTATTAAATACCTGGTATTTCATGTACCGGGAACATATAAGGTAGCAAGAGTAATTTATTCCGAAGCAAAGGGAATATCAGGTTCCATGCGTAAAGTCTGGTGAGTTGGGTCGTAGTGTCCTGCGAGGTAGTACATGTCATTGTTGTCGCACTTCTGTGGCTGGTTGGATACACGAATCTGGTACTGGGCAAGGGACAACACTTCGCAGCGGTGAGATATCGTCTGGACATCGTTTTCGTCCGTGTGAGGAGACTCGAATAGTCCACCCTGGAAAAATATGTAAAGGTTATTGAGGTGGCTACTTTTTATCACAGAAGCCTATTTAAAATACGAAAGAGAAATACGTAAGTTTTAATTTGACATTGAGCGCGGAGTAAAGTTTGACAGGTAAGACATCACAATTTGGCGGTTAAGATTTGGATATTCGAGGTAGTACAGCCTGCTTAGCAATCATATTTAACACATTAAATTCATGAATATTTGAAAAGGTTAGTCAAAAGAATATGAAGTGGAGAGTGGTTTGATGAACAGGTATTTGAATATAGGTTTTTTGTCACTCGCCCGCAGATGTTTCCTCGAATACTACGCAAAAAAGACAACAAATCAAATAAATTGAAGTCTTGCATTCCCCTTTTCCCTACACTGAAATTGAACAGAATTTGTTTTTGTTTTTAAGAAAGAGTATCAGAAAGAAATTTTCTATGTATGTTTCCCATAGCAATTCCTTCCTCTGTCTATTTTCGGTTCAAGATGAACAAAACTGTTTTGCGCCATAGACAAATGTATTCCAGGTACCATGGACACATTTCTTCTAGTTTATTTAGTTATTTATGCGAGTAAATGGCAACAAATTGGCAGACTTACAGGTGTAGCCAGAGTAGCCGGGCAGCCGACGGTCTCCTCGGGGTGGTAATACCAGCGCACCTTGACAGCCATACTCCCCTGCCAGCCCTCCCACAGGGACTCCACCTGCCCGATGTAAGGCCGGTCAGGACGCCCGGTAGACAGGAACACTGCAGAATCACCCACCTGCAAATATCAACACAAACATTGTTCATGGGCCAAAAATAAATGCTGGCTAGTGAAATTTAAAAAGTCTATACATCAAGTATATTGCAAGTGGATGACATACAGACTAGAAAATCTGTTATGCAGAAAAGTAGCCAAAAACTTAAATGCACGCAAGGATCCGTGGAAAGACAGATGCTCTGTGCATGTCTGAGAGACAGAATAAGAAATAAAGAAATTAACGGCCGAACCAGAGTTGTAGGTATCATGAATCGTACAGAAAAATTAAAATGGCAGTGAGCAGGACACTAGTGAGACAAAATAATGACATGTGGACACCTGGAATAATAAAATGTAGACCATGGGCGAACAAAAGGGTTGTTGGAAGGCCCCTAACAAGATGGGCTGACGAAATTGCCTCGATATCTGGTAGAACATGGATGAAAAAAATGGAGGATAGAAGTGGGAACTTTTGGAAAAGGCCTTTATCCAGCAGTGGAGAGAACAAGGCTGAAGAAGTGAAATTTTCAAAAAAAAATTCAGAAAGTATATGTGTCATTTTTGTTCTTTTTACAGTACATTGATTAAAACTGCTTATTTTATTAAATGTAAGCGGAATTAGGCTTCAACTTTTAATAGGTGACATTTTATGGTTCATTTTAATACATTTTAAGGAGTACTTAAGTTGAACTTTTTTTTAAAAAAAGCAGAATTTTCATCTTTCTCTATAAAGAACAAATATGACAAACGCGATGTTGTTAGGTAAATGACAAAAGTACCGTCCGGGTCCGGACGGATGAAAAATACAGTTCTGTTTAAACCCCGCTTGAGTGTTATTAAATCGATAGCTACACTCATATAAAAATCCTAAAAAAGGAAATCAAATAGAGATGAGTTATTCGCCCCATCATTGAAGTACATAATTGAGAGATTGATTGATGCAACACTCACATTGATGATTTCCTGGCCCCTCTGTATGGAGCGGTAGAAGCACTTGCGGGCGCGGCCTCGCGCCTGAGGGCGACGGTGGCCAGCCCCCCTCCAGCCCCACAGCTGGGCCCCCGCCGGCAAGAAAGCGGCCATCTTGCTGCCCCCGCCGCACTCCGAAGCGGACGAGCTGGAGCGCTTCTTCGGCTTCTGCAAACCAAAACACCGAGCCGGGTTAGAAATGAAGTACTAAAATTTTAACAAAAAGTATTTTGTAACAGTATTGTGAGATGTCCCCGACCTTTGATTTGGAAAAAACTGGATTTTAATGTAGATAGACTTGCAATTCTAGATAGTTTGCGCTTGCAATTCTCCACCTGAGTACCTACGGCCTGTTGTATTGCTATAAACTGTAGCTAACTTCGTGATTGATAATCATAAAATGGTTTTTCTCCGTATATAAGCAGGTGACGTACATGAGCCTATTGCAGGCGAAGTGAACTAACTGACATTTTATAAGTGAAGTGAACTCGTTGCTTTTACAGTAGAACTCCGTTTATCCGAACTCCAGTCATCCGGATGGCCAAATATCAGGGGGAAAAAATGAAAGGAAATGTTACAATAACAAATAAAAAAGGAAACTGGCGGCCAGTGCGTTTCTTCGTCAAAGCAATAAACTTTGCTGGACATGTTTAAGTCATTTTCATGTGATAAGTCTGGCACTCATTAATCCAAATAATTGGAGTTTTCTGTTTTACATTTCTGTAATCAGTATAATCCGAAAACCTTTGTTTCCTGGTTCGTTCTGTACAAAACATCCCAAGCGGTTGCATACTTCACCGCCTCTGTAGGCAAACTGCAAACAACAGATCATAAAATACGCAATATATTCAAGGTCCTCCTAATATATTTATTGATTGCATATACTGCCTAAGCCAATTATAACATTTATATGAAGAAACGTACTTGCATGTATAAGAAACTGAACAAAAAGAACATAAAACTATGAAGCAAAGACAAACAAGGACAATAAAATAATGGTAGAACATATAAGACTTCGAGCTAAACCATGCCAATGCATCTTCATCCCACACTGTTTTAGTGGCGAAGAGATCTACGAAAAGCCGGAAGATCTATCCCAAAGAATTCCAAGTTGTGTGACGAATCAACTAATCTACACATTCTGGACATTGGGGCTTAAAAACAAAAGTTGTTATTAGAAGATTTGATAAATGACAGATTTTGACATATGATGACACAGTTGGGAACATAAAAAGAAATTAATTGCAACAGAGATAAAACATCACTAGGTATTTTGAAAATGCTTATAAGGTCCATCTCAGTTCATATTATATAGGTTTATTATATTTCCTCTATTTTGTCATTTTTTCTCTTATTAGATACATGTAAGAAAATAATTATATTATTCCAAAATTGCAGTGATCTTTCCACGCTCCAGTTAAGATTACTGTAAACTTATTTGGATTTTTAATGGATAACATACTAAAGTCAGTTCATTATTACAAGAATTTCCAAATAAACAAACCAACCGCGTGATATCCGACGGAGAATGGCCTATTTCGCACATATCATCTTAATCTAAATGGCACGGTAAAATAATAGTGGATAGACATTTATTAGATTCGTAAGTACGTATTTAAATTTGATAATATTTATACATTTTTTATAAAACTCCATAGTTAATGACTTTAATAAAAATATCAATAAAAAAAGCCTCGGTTAATATATTTTTTTTAAATAAAAATATTAGCATTTTTACAATTTACACAAATATTTCAATTTTGGTGACCATTTTCAACGAGTTTTAAAAAACTCACTATTAGAAAATGGAAATCAAGTTGGGGTAGAGTGGGGTTCGAACCTCGGACCTCTGATCCATGAGTTAAATTTAGCGAGTACTCTCAGGTAAAAATCCTGCAAAAGGAAATCAACTGGAGATTAGTCGGTCTTATGGCGTAATGGTAATTGCGTTTGCCAGGCATTAAATAAATAAATAATTGTAAAACAATAAATGTCGATCCACTGTATTGTATTTTATCATGCTGTGGAGTGAAATGAGCCAGTCTCCATGAATGTACGGTGGTTAAAATTACAGTAAATTATTTTGGATTTTTAATGGGTAATTTACTAGACAGATTTTAAGAGAAATTATTTTTTTTTTTAAAACAATGCATGATATTCCTTACCTTAACATCTTTCTTTGTTGCCAATTTATTGCCTTTGTTGAAGGCTGAATCATCGCCCTCCTCCTCAGCGTCGCCGGCTTCTAAATTGTCAATACTGATCCCGCTGTCTTTCAAGTTTTCTTTTTTGATTTTATTTCCTTTAGTGTTGGTTATTTTAATTTTCTTAACCAAAGAACCCCCCGGCTTATCTGCGTTAGTCGACCCGGGGTTTGTTGAAAATTCCAAGCATCCGTTTTGTTCAACGACGTCCGTAACGGTTATCTTCTTTCCTTTCTTCATTTTCATGGACTTGGCAAACAGAGACTTTTTGATCAACTTGACAGGCGGTTTCTTTTTTATTGTTGGTTTTGTACCTTCCGTCTTTGTAACATTCTCACTCGAGTCTTTGGCAGAAATTTTCAAGTTTGTCGTATCCAAACTACTGGATAAGTTGACAGTGACATCTTTTATTGTGAAGAAAGGCGATTGGCTTAAAGCGGTAGCGAGCATCGCGCTCCTGGTTGGGTCTTCACTGGAAGAACCGGAATGCTCCTTGGAACTGGAATGATGGTGCCTCTTATGTTTCTTGTGATGTTTTTTGTGATGT
The DNA here is from genome assembly GCF_059751315.1 of Micrasema longulum. Lineage (NCBI taxonomy): Eukaryota > Metazoa > Arthropoda > Insecta > Trichoptera > Brachycentridae > Micrasema > Micrasema longulum. Next base: position 478,784 of record NW_028277477.1, on the reverse strand, counting down.
TTCCGATGTTTGCAGTGATCATCGCAACACTTGTGCTTTTTCTTCTTCTTCCTGATGAAGTCCTGGTTGGAGTTTTCATCGCCACTTCTGGGAATTAACTTTTTGAGCTTTTCCTTCTTGTGCTTCTTTAACCTCTTCCTCTCCCTGTGGCTAAACTCGGCTTCTAGTTGTGACTGCTCGGAATTAGATACAAATGTATCTAATCCATTACCGACCTTAGGTATCTGAGTGGAGACATTTAATTCTGTGGAGGTAGTTGAACTCACGGAAGTATTCACCTTTTTGTCTTCTGTGCTGTTGACACTTGTTTGCCGTCGTCTCTTGCTTAGTGTCAACAGAGGATTTAAATCGTATTCTGTAAAATAACAACGAAAACAAAATTATTATTCCAAATTCTTTACTTCATAACTTATCCTACACGCGGAACTGAGAGCGTACTAAACCACTCACCGACAATGGGATAGTCTGGTTGCAGCAGCCTGATGTCTTCGAGAGCTATTCTGCCAGAGTCCCCATCGTCAAACTCCACCGACACAAACTTGTGATCAGACAGAGGATCCGGGGTGGAAGGTTCAGCAACTGTACCCGGATACAAGCAACGGTACTGCTGGGACCAGTAGGCGCACAATCTGGTACCAGGTAGTAGCTCAGTTGTGGACGACGGTAGCACTTCCAATATCTAGTTGACACAAAATGTAAATGGTTAATTTAAAAAAAGGTTGGGTTGAATAAGTTGATCACAAAGCAAATTTGAGGTTTTATTTTGTTTTCTTTTTTAATAATTCTCATCCTATTTTCCCACTCTAATTTACCAAATTATCAACTTTTTAAAACTTCTGATTTTACTTTTACTCAAAAACTTTTGGTAATTTGCAACAGAAAAACAATAAAAACAAAGAAAAGCGTACTGTATCACGGAGTGCCTCTTCTCTGGAAAGAATGTGTGGCCGGTTGCCCCTTTCTCCATCCAGGGTTACAGCATACACATCAGGGGCCCTCACAGCTCGCAGGCTCCCTGCATAGAACAGGCCCCCCATGGCTGTCAGCACCCGCACCTCCCCTCCCCCCAGGCTGTCCAGCATTAGAGTGCAGCGCCCCCTGTCCACGGTCTTGGCCAGAATATCACTTGTGTCTACTTTTCCCACCGGCTTATCACTGCTGCTGGTAATCTCCTGTTTGTCTTGTTCTTCGTTCTCACTATCACTAGCGTCGTAATCGTCTTTGAAATTCATCTTCTTCTTGATATTCTTGTCCATGTTTGCACTCTTATTGGAACTATTTACCTTTCCAGTATTGGGAGTTTTGGAATCACTGGCTTTACTCATTCGTCGCTTTTTAGGAGTTTTATCATTTTCGCTGTCGCTTGTGTCATACATATCCTTGGAATCCCTTTTCTTTCGCGCTATATTGGGTTTTGGAATAATTATCTTTTTATGCTTGAGAGCTAATTGATCAGTTTTTAGTTTGTTTTTGAGGTGCACTTCTTGCAAACTTTCCATGGAGGAGCTCTGAGATTTGATATCTGTGAGATTCGATTGAGAGCCACACCAATCATTGTTGACATCATCTTCTTCCGAGTATTCTTTCAACTTGGGTTCGGCTTTGAGTTTCGGTCTCATTTTGCTTCCAGAGTTACTATCACTCAGAAGAGAAGCATACTTCTGTTTGACATCATAACCAACTGGATATTTATATTCAGAGACTGAACTGGCCGGACTGGAATAACAATTACTATCTGCGGGTTTTAAATTAGTTTTCAATTTCAATCCTTTGTAATTCTTTGTAGTAATTTTCTTTTGGGAATTTCCATCATCACAAGGTCTGGGGGGATTGGTTTTAGAATAAATAATACCACCTTTGCTCGTGGGTAAATTCATTCTACTTTTGGCAGCCAACAGATAGCCCACAAGACTACTCTTAGATTTTGGTTTCTTCGCAACAATTGTTTCAGTTGCAATATGCGAACCCGGAGTGGATAAAAGTTTTTTGGGACGTCCAACTTTACGCTTCTTGGACGAGCTCTGAGTTGCAACTGATGACTGACTACTGTTACTGTCAGCAATGGGAGATACAGTCCTTAAGTGATTATCTCTGTTGTCATTTTGATTACTATTTTCGTCTTCTGATAATTTAGCCAACCTTGAAACTCTATCAACGGGCTTTACAGAACTATCATCGAGAGAGTCAGATATTGAAGTTGAAGTAAAAATTCCGGCTGCAGGTTTTAATCTAAAGTTTAGAGAAATCGGAATATCGGGAGTAGGGGAACTAGCTCTGTCAGATGCTGTAGATTTCTTCCTGGGTCTTCCTGGACCCCTTTTAAATGGATCCTCTGGGGTTTTTTTAGGAGTAAGTTTACTAAGTTCTCTTTGTTTTTCTTTATATTGACGTCTCAAATCAGCAAGTCGCATTATCATATCCAATTCCATGGCATTCATTGAATTAAGCCATTCAGCTCTTTCTTTGCATTTATGAGGTTCTCCATCCTTACAATCACATTTCCCAAACTTGGAATAACTCTTATTTAAAGATTCAATCAATTCGTTTGTATCAGTCGTAGATGTAGAACTACTTCTAGATTTTTCTGACAATCTCCGTTTATCGAGAATTCTGTTATCGTGATTTTGCTCTTTTCTTTGATTTTCCAATGATTTTCTTTCCGCTGAAGATTGCATCGCTGATAAGAACTCTTCGTATTTATCCAAGTTCTTAAACCTTTCATTATCATCTCTATCAAAAAGTTTTTGTTTGGCACAAACTAATTCTGTTTTCAAATTACGCTCTAAAGAGTTATCGAAAGATTTTCCAGTTTGATTATTTTCTAAATAACTTTTATCATGTTTCTCGATTTTAATGTTCGGTAGAATAATTTCCCTTTGAGAATTTTCTTCGATAGTGCCATTGGCAGATACCGAGTGTTCACTTCGTCTTTCCTCCTCTTCTTCCATAAACCTCTGCTCCGCCAATGCGCACAACAATCCCAAAGCATCTAGAGAGCTATTGTCTTCGTTACCATTCTTCTGGAGAGATTTAGCAGGGGGAAAATTAAAATGTGTAGTCTCTATTTCCGGCATGAGCTTGGGAGATTTGGGGGACGTTTTGATGACAATAACAGGTGGCGGATGAAGAGAATCCCTAACATCTACACTCAGAGCCGGCGTGGATGATACTTGATCCACCAAACTGGGCATGTGTAAACCAGCTACCTTACTAGGAGTGGATTCCATATTTTTAGACCTAGTTTCAAACTGCTCGATGCTGTTTGAAAGTAATTCTAACCCGCTCAAATCCACTTGAATGGCAGGCTTCTGCAGTTGATGGGTTTCGATAACTTTTATTTGGGGGATATCGGATTTTTGAGCAGGTTCGGGTATGGAAATTTGTGTTTCATTATTGAAGGATTCTGCAGCGGCCTCGGGTTCAGCGTTAGTACCTGATTCCGGTCGGCACTCGGGATCTGCTGTGGCAGGTACAATGGGGTCGGGTACAGAGGAATTTTGCGGCACTGAGAAATTATTTTCTCGAGGGCTAATTGGAGAAATTGTACTTTTGACAGTTTCCTCCGCGGGAGCCTCTAACTGCGAATCGACGACGTCGGAATCCGGTATAGGGCAAAAATGTTCAATACCGGGGGTCTTTGGTTCTTTCTTTGTTTGCACCGAAGAATCCACGTATAGCATGGGTGTGATTTGGATGTTGTTGTCTCCGACGGTGGTGATCCTGATGTTGTCCACCTGGTCCTGGAGGGAGCGGGGGATGATGATGTGCTTGACATCCTCGGAGGCGCACTCGGCGGCGTGGTTGGAGCTGAGCTCCTCCTCCTCGCTGGGCGTGGGCGTGTCGGTCTGGTTGGAGGCGTCCTGCACCTCGGGCAGCGCGGGCGGGGAGACGGGCGAGGCGGGGCGCTCGCGGCAGTCCAGCTGGTAGAGCAGGAAGCCCTGGTCGCGCGGCGGCGGCGCGGAGCGCGGCTTAGGCTCGGCCGCCAGCGCCACGAGGCGCGTGCTGTGGTGCGTCTGGTGCGTGGTGTGGTGCAGCGTGGTGGAGGCCGTGAGCAGCTCGGCGCCCAGCAGCTGCAGGGGGGCGAGGGGCGGCGGGAGGGGGGGCAGCAGCACCCCCGTACCCACCCCGCCGTATCCGCCCCATACTACAGCTTGCTGAAATTGTTCTGAAAAAAATAAATACATACATGTTTATATAAGATTAAAATTTTTGATCGGTGATAAAGTTATCTTTATCATTCCGATCACAAAAGATAAATATGAGATAGTTAATTAAAATTAGGTTGGAAAACCAGACTATTAATATCGAACGTATGTAGGTAGAGTTTTGATGATCTAATGTTTTGGAAAAATCACAAATCATTGTACCTCACTAATATGAGACAGGCAGATGCACCTGAAAAAATTGAAGAGCTGTTTTGCAGCAAAATCCAAACATACAGAAAGAATTGAATCAGCATGCGCTGCCTTCAACAAGATGAGGTTGTTATTTTGTGACAATAATGTCAATTTGAAACTGCGTCAAAGAATGATCGAGTGTTATGTGTGGTCGGATATTTCAAGTAATTAGGAAACGTGAACCTTTAAACACCATTATTATTTATTTATTTATGTATTTCACAGTTTTAAAATGTACAGAGTTTCTTTGTTTCAGGTCCCGACTAGCTAGGAAATTCCTGTGTTTAGGAAGGACCTTATTTTTTACATGTGTTTTTTTTAAATCTATTATTTCATTGAATGATGCTTAATAAATTCAAAGAATAATAATAACATTAGAAAAAATCAATATAAATATAAATTAGAAAATATGCAAGTAATAATAATAAAAATTGAATCATAAAAATAAATTAGAAAATATGCCATTAATAGTAAAGAAATGAGACATAATTATTATAAAATAGAAAACATACCGATAATAATAAAAATTGAAGCATAAATACACATTATAAAATATAACATCAGTAATAGAGAAATTAAACAAAAAAATAAATTGGAAAACATACCGATAATAATAAAAATTGAAGAACAAAAATAAATTTCTGAATATACCATTTATAATTAGAAAATTAAAGATACATGTAAATACTAGTATTAATAAGAAAAATAAAATATATGTAAATTAATAAACATAAAAAGTAAAAATAAAATATACATAAAAACAATAAGGAGATATTTGTCAATTAAAAGCAACACAATTTTTGTCATGAAAATAATTACAGGATATAAAAAGGTCTACCATGAACCGATCAGAAGCTTTCAAAGTGTAGCTACGCCGCAGAACGTCTCGCGCACCGTGGACCGAGATGGTGGCGGACTCGGAGGTCTTCGGAGCCAACGCCGACAGAGAACTCTCGTGGAATGCGAAGATTCGGAAAGACCGTCTTCTCCAGACGATCTTAAGAATAAGAGATTAGACCGGAGTGGTACGTATAGAAGAACGCGGTGATCGGCGACGTCGCGTCGGGGGGCCCTGACGCGGCGCACGAGGAAGAGACGGAATGGATCGAAATTCGAGGGTTGAAGGACAGCGCAGAACAGAATACAAATAAACAAATGGAGAAGGCACGTGGCCTGCAGTGGACGGAGACGCGATGACCAGACCAAGTCACATAGAAACGGGGCATACATTTTCAACAATGCTTTGAGTATGTACAAATGTTTGCAGGCTGGCTGTATTTCCTCCCTAGAGAGTTATTCATATTAAAATTTGTTGCAACAGAGAGGGAAAACATTTTTGAGAAGGGAATATGGAAGTCTAGGCATTTACAGGACTTATGACCAGTCGTTGGCTGGGTTAAATACGCGATAACAAAGCGTTCTCCACGCTTAATAAATAAATACTGATCGGGCCACTCGCCCGTTAGCAGATGCACGCTCGAAGTTGCTGGTTCGCGGGATGCGCTATCCTTTTTCTACTTTGCAACTGAACCCTAAATACAATGAATGCAATTCTTACCGTGCACTGGGGTTCTGGTACCTTATTGTTTGTAACTTGTCTCGCGGCAGTCAGGGTCAAATCAGAACGTGGGGTCATGAAGGAGGGGCACTTGAGATGGTTTCTTGATTATAATTATTTCACGATACAGTGCATGAAGTAATTGGTTCGCGATCGCGGTGAGAAGAAGAAAAATTATCTAAGCACTTGAATCCTGACAGTTCGATTATATTCACAATTGTTCTTTTGTTAAATGCATTTGAGTAATTTTGAATATTGAACATGTTGGGCCGGAGACAAAAATGTGGTACCTACACCTACCAAGAAACGCAACATTTTAACCAGGGCCCAGTACGCAGCAAACAAACCCAACAAAGTAAATGTGGCGTAACCAAATGCAGACGAAAGTTAATTGTCAAAAGTCGTATAAAAATCTTGATCTAGTGAGCACTTTTTGGTTGAATTGGGATCCATTTTAATTTTATTTTATAATCGCTTTGAAGTGGCAACTTAGAAACCAATTTATAAGAGAATGTGAACTGTTTTATTTGTAATTAAGTAAGGAACGCTGAGTAAATTTTCAGCGTCATTTATTGGTTGGATTCAATCATATGACGTCGAGATGACAAGTTGGTAGAACATACCGAAGTAGATAGAGATAGTACAGAAGTCAAGTATACCGTCTCGGTATGTGCCGATGAAGGTAGCCTTTGTAATCGCCCCCTGGTCATAAAGAAATCACATAAAAGCGTAGACTGTGAAACGACAAAGATTTCTCAATCAAAGACATTAGATTAACAAGCTACATACCCCGATTATGAACGCTGTAATGCGTCCGGAAAACAGTACTAACGACATACGGCGTAATACCCAGAAAAACTCATCCGACTGGCCGTGAAAATCTAACAAATTAAATAAAATATTTATTAGGAGAGTTAGTTACCTTGCCACATGTCGTGCATTTGCTGCGGCTGCGCGGGCGGCGCGGGCGGCTGCAGGTAGGCGGGGGGCAGCAGCAGCAGCGTGCCGGTGGCCGGGTCCCGCACGAGCTGCAGCCCCGCGGGCGGCGGCTCCCGCAGGAGCTGCAGCCCCCCGGAGCCGGGGTCCCGCACGAGCTGCAGCCCCCCGGAGCCCGGGTCCCGCACGAGCTGCAGCCCGCCGCCGACCCCGACGCACGACTCCACGGACGCTAGAAAGATATTAAAATATTTTAAGCGTGTTCGCTTACAAAAATACAGGATCGATCATCGGGGGACATTTAGGGGGAAGTACGGACAAAATGACATATGTGGGTAAAATGACATATATGGGGAAAATGACGTATATGGGTAAAATGACATATATGGGTAAAGAGCCAATCTCTATCGCATCACGTAATAATATCAACGATAACTAGTTATAGTCATCGCCGGATAAGAATGCATACGCTAACATATATTTTACACTGCTATCACTATGTGAGCGTAGGCATTCTTATCTGGCCACGACTATACAAAACTGCCAAAACACTAGCGCACTTAGTTTAGTCGTGCCCGTGCTAAAGTGCATGTTTCTGGATCTTAAAAGTTTATTATTTACAGTTTTTTATTTGGTAAGTTTTTTTTGTTTCTATAGATTTCATCATCATCATTCCCTTTCCGCACCTAATGCTGCATAGGGCACTGCATTGGTACGCCAATCGCGTATCGTGTATCTTGATTATTTTTGTTACATGAAGGAAAGATGATCAGTCTTACGCTTCAGGTACCTACCAGTTCAAGGACTATGAAATATTCTAGTTTGAAACAAACACCTTTTTGAATAAATATTTCATTTTAACCATGTCGGTAATCGAAACCGAGACCTCTTGCATGGTAGGCAAACGCCCTGACCACTACACCGCAAAGCCGACATATCTATACATTAACTAAAAAAAAAAAACGATAAATTATTAAGATTCTTTAGTTATTTATTAATTAACTCAATTTCATATGATTTTTTTTCTTATTTTCTAATGAGCACCGCGCTGGACACGACAAGATAATATGTGCCCAGTTGTGCGAAAATTAAGACGCTGACTTTCTTTTGTATTCGATACTGAAAAGGAAAAGGAAAGGAAAAAAAATGATACATATATAACTAAATTAGTTTCAACAGAGGAAAACATTTTTGAAAAGGGAATATGGAAGTCTAGACATTTACAGGGCTTATGATCTGTCATCGGCTGATTTAAGTGGCCCCATTACACACTGTGTAGCATTCGCCATTCTGCCCATGTTTTAACATCCACATTTCCTCGACTCTTCCATCTGTTTACTTTTATGAAGGAAACAAACTGGAAAATTTATCATGAGGGTGAGATGAAAGAACCAATTCAGCTGGATGAATAAAAAATGTTTCCCTCTTAGTTGAAACAAATTTAGATCTAAATAACTCCCTAAAGAAAAAATCCAGCCAGTCTGCTAACATTTGGACATACTAAATTTATTTTCATATAAAACTAACCCAAGTATTAAATGTTATGGGTACTTTTGTACTTATCAAGTTATCACATAAAATGCCAAAAAAATAATTAAACCGCTCTCATCTAAACTTGAAGACAATCACATGCGTCCTTGTTCTACGATCGTAAAAGTAATATTCAAGGCTATACTGAACAGAACGCAGAATGCACAGCAGTCTTGTCTTGTCAAATATTTTTAAATATGGGTGTATATGTAGCCATTTTTTTTTTCACAATAGGGAAATATCACTTTTTTTATACACCGCAAGACAAAAAAAATTACGAGTTTACCTGCTACCGCGCCCCTTGACTTTACTGAACCCTTTTTCTAAGAAATCCTTTATCGATACCTCTTTCTTTTGTTTAATAAATTAAGGACACTATGTGTCACCTTTCTACAATATTTACATTTTAAAATGTCTCAACAGTCTTGTTTTACCCGCGTTTGAGTGAACATAACACAACAATCATGGAAAGTGCAAAGCAAATGTCGATTGCGATAAAATCCAAAATAATCACATTGTCGCAAGAAAACATATCTAATTGTGAAATATCTCGTCGAGTTGGGTATTCAGAAGGTGCAGTGAGGTTTTTATTAAAAAAAATCCAAGAAACTGGATCCATAGAACGGAAAAAAGGAAGCGGACGGGGGCGCGTGACATCTGCCCGAGATGATCGCTTAATAAAAAAAATTGTTATGCGCGATCGATTTTTAACGGCACCTGAAATACACGCAGAGGTGCAGTCTACCAGCACATCAACATTTTCAGTAAAAACAGTGTCCAGGCGGCTGTTGGAGCATGGTTTCCAAGCACGGAGTCCCGCAAAGAAACCATTACTCACGGACAAAATGAAGAAGGCTAGACTGGATTGGGCGAAAGAGCACCAGAATTGGACCTTGGAGGATTGGCAAAATGTTGTTTTCTCTGATGAATCAAAATTCAACCTTTTTGGTCCAGACGGCAGAAAGATAGTTCGACGAAAACGTGGGGAAAGATATCATCCGTCGTGCGTCACTCGAACCGTTAAACATTCACCCTACGTGATGATTTGGGGGTGCATGACAGCATACGGTTTAGGACCTCTAAATTTTGTACAGGGTACGATGAATGCCATTCAGTACAAAAAAGTGTTAAAAAAACATATTATTCCAACAATCGAGGACATTACGCAGTATACCGCGGACCCAATTTTTCAGGACGATTCTGCGCCGTGCCATAGAGCCCGCACTGTGAGTACAAATATATATATTTTTAAATGAATTTTGTGACCACATGATAAATAATTTATTGTTTTTTTATAGATCAATGAATTCAAGGAGAAAATTGGCTTAAAATCGTTGACGTGGCCCGGGAATAGCCCTGATTTGAACCCGATAGAAAATTTATGGGCGATTATGAAAAAAAAAGTCGGGAAAAAAAAATCAAAAAACATTGAGGAATTAAAAAAAAACTTAATTCAAGTTTGGGAAGAAGAAATAACATCAGAAATTTTAGATTCGCTTTACGCTTCTCTAAATAATAGAATTTTACATGTTATAAAAAATAAAGGTGAATTCACTAAGTACTAAATATTTTTAAATGTTATAAATATGTTTAAATGTAAAATTCTTTAATTTAAAATAAAGCGATAAGAACCTACTTCTTAAATATGAATTAAAAAATAACATGTCTTTTATTATTCCATCACAAACACTCGACCATAAATGAACCGTTATGGGTCTCTAAGGTTCGGGTAATCTGATACCTGATATATAATGGCAATTTCTAAGTACAATTCATGAGTAAGATTTTTTATTTTAACCTTGAAATAACGAGTAGTCATCACATATGTCAAACAATATAAAAAAAACTAATTAAATATCAAGAATAATTCATTATATGTCAATTTTAGTTTTTTTTGAGAACTCGTAAATTTATTTGTCTTGCGGTGTACATTTTTAAATTAATAAAGGTCTATAAAATACAGTCCAATTAAAAAAAAATATTGCTAATTATTAGTATCACAAAGGATATTTTGAAATTCGTAATTTGTAATTCCCGCAAAAACGGTCATTTCGTCGGCCACGCCCCTAATACGTCACGATTCACGTTTTTTTGTTCCTGGCCATTGTATTTTTTTAGAACTTTATCACGATTCTTGACGTCACAACAACCAAGGCCAAATACGTCGCGTTTTTCTACAAACGAATATTTATCGAATTTCTTATTTACATTTATGTATGAAAACATTTCTCCAAAATATCCATGTTGATTTTGAAAATACAATTAATTATTCTAAATCTATTTCATACATTTTAATCGGTATTCGTAGTATGTGATATTTCCCGGTTTCAATTTTTTAAGTTAACTTTTTAAGAAATCATATTGGCACAACAGACAAACCCACATACGTAAGTATATGTAAAAAACAAAAGCAAAAATAGCGACTTAAAACGAGGACAATGAGGCCGCGCGCGGTAATCTATTGTCTTGCGGAGATAGCCTGTACGTCTATCTCTAAATGGGACAATGTTTAGGTTGATTCTCGTGTCCTCTAAATTTCTGTTCACACGAGGAGAACAGATCCGGTGCTGGGTTGGGACAATATTGTCCTGTCCTCGTGTGAACGCTACTTAAGTCATAGAATCTCCATATTTCTCACGTCACGAAAGAACTCGAAACGCACATGCCCATGATATAAATAACTAAGATTGTCATCGCAGTTTTAATTCGAGTCTTGATCAAACATAATAAATATGAATTCAAATCCCCGGCCCCTCGTGAACAAATGCACTTTAAAAAACACGCCAAACAACCATAATTTATTCCACGAAGCGGAAATCTGCGAAAGTGGGCGTGGTTGCCGGTGCATCCCGCGCCCCGCCCGCGCGAGAACAACGCGCCGCGATTGGCCCGCGGACCGGGCCCGGCGGGCGGGGCGTGCTTGAGTAATGGGCGGGGCGCGGAGCTGTCAAGAGGTCGGCGAGTTTGAATTTGGAACAGGAAATTGGAGATAATTTGGAGCATGTGTTTAGCCGAGTCCGGTGGACTCATAAAGCGAATGGATTAAGTCAATCAAACGAAAAATTTATTAATATTAACACATCACAATAGAGATGGAAAATTTGTGATATAGATATTATAGAAATAAAAGACGAGTGATACTTTGATCCACAAATTTGGAATATCCAGTGACCGGTTTCCTAGCTTTCGCGACATCTTCGAGACTGGATGTATTTATACAAAACAGAGGTAAGGATAGAGGTTTCAAAAATATATGAAAGTAAATTAAATTAAATTATTTTTGTCTTGGAGATCTTTAACAAAGTGTTTTAGGTTAACTACTACTACTACCATCACGCCATTTCCCCGTAGGGGTAGGCAGAGAGAATGGACCGCCACACACGTCTATCCTGGCATACAATCCTAGCCTCTTCCACATTCATACATCTTGTCATACATGCCCTTCGGTTCTGTCTGCTTTTGACAAGACCAGACTTAAGATTTCGGTTTATCTGATCATGCCACGTCTTCCTTGGTCGTCTTCGTCTAACGTTGCCGTTCATTTTCGCCATATATACTTGTTTTACCATTCTTTCATCGTCCATTCGTTCTACGTGACCAAACCATCTCAGAGACCCTTTCTTAATCATATCAATTATACTTGTCTCAGATTTACACTCAGGTTAACTAATGAGTTGATATAATGATATTTTAATGAGTTTAAGTATTTACTACATACATCCATTGAATTCCTTAATAAAGATACCAGCCTCGAAGATGTCGCGAAAGTGATGAAACCGGTCACTGGATATTCCAAATTTGTGGACTAAACTATCACTCGTCTTTTATTTCCGTAATAAATTACGATGAACTTCCATCAATAATTTTCACTTAAAAACTTAAATGTTTTGAATTAATGATAATAAAAAAATTATGTCGTCGGTATACTGATAAAACTGTGCAAATGATTATCGCCTACACTGGGAAAAGTCTATTAAAATGTTTGGTACCTGAAACGTAAGACTGATTATCTTACCACTGTGTAAAACAATATATGATCAAGATACGCTGCGATCGGTGTACCAATGCAGTGCCCTATGTACATTAGGTAAGGAAAAGGAATGATAATGATGATAAACAGATAAATTTTCTGATAAAAAAAATACGTAGTAAAATACAAAAAAAACCTCGAGTGTTTGATGTGGGATTATATTTGAACAAAAGCACAATCGAAATGTTACTAACTATTGTGTGGCTATGATGTAACACGAAACTACATAATACAATACGAGACTTGATATATCTCTCTTGAATGGTGAAGTTGTATTTTTTGTCATTTTCAAACGGACATTTTCACAGCGGATTTGGAAAGTAAAATTTGTCTAAATATGATGGATTTTAAAACAAAAAATATGTTATTATCAATATTTTAAGCACTAACTCTGTGGTCAAACATTTTACTAATTGTTATTAAATATTTGTATATAACCACTTATCGGCTTTTCTATGTCTACCGGTTTCGAGACGTGTCCGTCTCTTCGTCAGTAATTAAACCGACATGCAAAACCCACAAAAGACCTTCACCATAGTTGCTGCACAAAAATATAAAACCAACACGTGGGTACGTCTACATAAAATCTAAATATAAAACCAAAACGGGTACGTCCCGAAACCGGTAGACATAGAAAAGTCGGTAAGTGGTTGTATACTAATATTAAATAACATTAAGTAAAAAATATGCTATTTGTTTATTAATGTTTCACAATAATAAATAATAAAAATAAAAGTGTCCTCATTGCTGGGGCTACCCGTGCCGATTTATCCTTACTATGCGAAGAATAATTGAACGCCGTTATGAAGAAAGCAGCAAGCCATAGAAAAGTGAAACTGAGATAATAGCACTTTTGTGAAAGGAGTGAATAATCAAATCTACAGAATGTTTTTAACTTTGACAAATGATAAACAATGAATACGTTAGTTTTTTGTTTTATATTACAAACAAGAATATAATTATGCATTTGACCAGTTTTAATGATTTTTAAAGTACCGTAAGATTTTTCTAGTGCTGTGGGTGTTTTCTTTAAATTGAGAAATGTCGTTTTTGTGATCAACGTATCGGGTGATTATTACAGTTTTTTTTTTTTTTTTTTTTCATCAGGTTGACCTCGCGTTCAGAGTTCCCCCACCTTCCTCCATGGTAGGGCTGAGTTGTTCAATAATGGCCCTCTAAAATCCCACGGTTCCCTTAAAATTATGTCCACCTCAACGCCCCCTGAAACTCGAATTTATACCCCACGAGGTGAGGCGGGAGGCGAGAGGCGAGAGGCGAGAGGCGATACAGCCCGTCAGCCCGTCAGCCCCCGGCAATATTCTATTAAAGTTCAGTACTACGAGAAATTGTTATATTGTACCGAGCGCATCGGAGCATACGCTAAACGGCCGCAACTTAAGTTGCGGCTATTTGCCTTTACACATTAGTCTGTATTTGCGGATTTGCAACCAAGCGAAAAGATTCGGAGGAGCAGGCGATTCAGAATAGAGCTATCAATAATGCGTTTTAAAAAAAAATATATAGAAGTTCAACAAGGATACATAAAATACATACAATTTGTAAGTAAGCATTGGTATCATTCTTCACATATATCCTCAATTATAGAGAACTCCACCATATTTCATAAATTATATCAAATAAGTGTGTAGCTTAATTCAATTAATTTTAATAAAAATAAAGATTAAGTTAAAGATAAGAATAAAGATTGAGTTAAAAAAATAAAATTGAGTAGAAAGATAAGAAACTAATTATTTTTAAAGAAAAGAAAAGAGAAAATAAGAAGATAAACTAAAATTAATTTGAAAAGAGTAAACAAAAAAAAAGATTAGACATTTGATTTAAAAAACACAAAAATATTTTTTTTATAATCATTTGTTCTATCATAATAAATGATAAATGTCAATATTAACTGAAGGTAAAAAGTTTCAGGTGGTCCCAGACGCCTACGGGGAACGTACAATGACACATTTTCCACACAAAATACTGAATCAACATCATTGTGAATTATATTATATATAAGTACATCATATCTGCAATTTGTCTCCTAGTTTCTAACTTTTCAATTTTAAAATACTCCAAGCGCTCTTCATAACATTGAAGTATTCTGCCCATATAACACTTAAATGACAAGGGACGAAGGAATTTTTTTTTGTACAGTTTCAATTGTATTTTTATAAATCACATAATGAGGTGACCAAACAATACATCCGAATTCGAACTTGCTACGTACAAGAGAATTATACAAACAAATTATTGATGCTGCATTTTAAAATGGCTCGGATATTCCGTGTATGAAGCCCAAAAGTTTTAAAGATTTATCTTTAACAATATTAAAATGATTGGAAAAAGTTAAACGTGAGTCAAAAGTAATTCCAAGATCTCGGATTGTGCTTGCTGAGTTAAGGTTCATATTGTTAATGCTATAAGTAAAACAGCTTTGAATCCCTTTTCTTGTAAACGTTATTTTATAGCATTTTTGAACATTTAGGTGCATGTCATTTCAGTTCGCACCATTCACTTAAGGAATCAAGATCTTTTTGAAGTATTGCGCGGTCAACTGTTGATTAAATTTTACGAAATATTTTTAAGTCATCGGCATAGAAAAGATAATTACACTCTAACAGTTTATAAAAATTAAAAATAATAATGGTCCAAGATTAGAGCCCTGCGGCACACCTGATGTTACAGGTAATAGTGATGATTCAAATATATTTATGCATACAATCTGGGTTCTGTTTTTCAAATAAGATATAATCCGATTTAGAAGATCACTTCCAACTTTTGTATCAATATGTGGTGGTTAACTTTATCAAAGGCCTTCTGGAAATCTGTATGTACAGCATCCACCAGACATTTTTTATTAAATGATGAACGAATATAGTCACAATATTCCAGAAGATTAGAATGAATAGGACCTTTTAGGAAGAAAACTTTAATCGGGTTGTGGTCCTGTGGCTAGTGTCTCGGACTCACGGACCAAAGGTCTGTGGTTCGAATCCCACTTTACCCCAACTTGATTCCCATTTTCTAATAGTGAGTTATTTACAACTCGTTGAAAATGGCCCTCAAAATTAAATATTTGGGTAAATCATAAGAACGCAAATATTTCTTTTTATTTAAAAAAAAAAAAAAAAAACTGTGTTGTTTAGGACAAATGAATGGCTTAAAATAATCTAGAACAACTTTATAGATTAGTGATTAAAAAATTTGGCAAAATATGAAAGAATACAAATACCTACAGCGAAATTTCAAATATACAGCGGATTGGAATCACATTAAAAACTGACTTGAACATGCCCAGCAAAGTTAATTGCACAAACAAATTTAAATTAAAACTTCATTATTTTTTATGTCCTAATAACGATCTGGATATTTCGCAATCAATTAGGATATTTATTTTTCCGCCTCATGATTTAATGGATAGAACGTTTGGCTACCGTGGGTCCGGGTTCTATGTTCTATTTCCGACAAGTTTAAGACGAAATATTTACTTCCAAATGTTAAAGGCATTATCGAAAAATCTAGAAAGGAGCTCTACGTCGGTTTGGACATAAAGAGCGAATGGACAGCGAAAGAACGGGTAAAAAGATTTACGATGCGAATGTTGATGGATGCAGAAATAGAGAAAGACCGAGAAAGATCTGGCATGACCAAATCCAGTAAATACTCGAAGACGGACTTGTCAAAAGTCAGAATAATCGGCGCACGCGCACGAGACAGAGTGATGTGGTGTTCTATCCTCTCTACCTACTTTTACGGGAAATAGGCACGATGGTTCGTTGTTGTTATTGTTGTTACTTCCAAAGGTGTTTTCACTGTAAAATTTTATAACACCTAGCCCCGTATTACAATGAGAACTTAACATAATCAAGTCCAGTGTTTTGAAAAAGAATTAATAATTTAAAATTCAAAGAATGATTAGTTCCTTACTTTTGTTTTAACTCTTTATTCTTGTGTTTTTAAAATTTTTTAAAATTCATTATTAATTTTTGTATATACCATGATGTAAACTTTTAAACTTTCTTTTTAAATAACTTTTTTTCTTCTCTTCCTCTTTTTTAAAACACTGCTTTTTTATTAAT
The DNA here is from genome assembly GCF_059751315.1 of Micrasema longulum. Classification (NCBI taxonomy): domain Eukaryota; kingdom Metazoa; phylum Arthropoda; class Insecta; order Trichoptera; family Brachycentridae; genus Micrasema; species Micrasema longulum. The sequence goes on along the minus strand of NW_028277477.1, from coordinate 462,251 downwards.
TAGTCAAATATTTATATTTGTTACAGATGCAATATTTCTTTTTAAAAATATATATAAATACTGTTTACTATTGTATGACAGGCGCCGTGGCGCGGGTTCGATTACCGACCGTTGCAAGAAAAAAATCAAAGAAATATTTTTTTCTCAATTGGTCTGGGTGTTGTCGTGTATTTTTCATTACCTCCTTCCATATCCCCTCTATCCCATCTCTTAACAAGACTCAAAATAGAGGCTTAGCGGGTTATTAAAATATATTTTGTTTCGATGTTTTTGTTCTTTTTTAATATTATACTTTTTTTTTTTTTTTTTTTTCACTGGATTTATTGTAATTATGTTAAAGGTTCGTGGGAACTGTAAATAAATAAATAAATAAATAAAATCTAATTTTCTCAATGAAAAATTAAAGACTAAAAAATAAAATAAAAGAATATTGAATTACGGGTTACCGACGAAGATACATAAAATTTTCAAAGAGTTTGCAGCCGACAGAGTCCCGGAGGCTTATTGTAGACATCATAATATGCTCCAATTAGGGAGCGGGCATGGAAGGATAATTATCTAGCCACCGGCGCGGCGTCGAGTCGAGAACAGTGATCCTGGAGCTCAATCACAGATGGCTATCGACATGCTAAAAAACGTGCTAAGTATTTGAGCAATCACCACGAACAATCATGAACACGCTGAAGTTATCGCGGTCGCGTTACAAAACGAAATTCAACTTCGGTCAGTTCAAGAGGATTGGTTGAATCTCGCACACGCCTTCTTTCAATTTTTCTCGATGCATTTAGCCGGCGGTCGGCAAGCCAAATGTTAAGAAAAGCAGTCGCCATAGTAATTGTTTGTAACTTGAAAACGAAATAACAAACCGGCACGAGATTACACGCGTGTTGACTTTTTTGATTTGACGTTTGACCACGGACTACGGATACGGAACTTATCTATGGCGTTTTGCAACGCGACCGCTTTAACTTCAGCGTGTTCATGATTGTTCGTGGTGATCGCTCAAATACTTAGCACGTTTTTTAGCATGTCGATAGTTATCTGTGATTGAGCTCCAGGGGTGGTATTCCAAACGCTCTCGCGGCCGTATTACATCGCGTACTTACATACAAAATACACGAAAAAAACAGTTTTCTCGTGCCGTGAGAGCGGTCCAGAATAGCAACTCAGAACCCCTAAGCGATAACGCGCTACAACTCTGCTGCCGTCATGAGCAAAAAGGCAGATATTTGCAAAAGTCATATTTTGACATATTTATTTATTTATTATATATACGGCCTAAGCCAATTACAACAGTTACACGAAGAAACATATTTACAAGTAACTGAACAAAAATAATATAAAACTATGTAGCAAAGACAAACAATGGCAATAAAATAATGGTATAAATTTATAAACACGATAAACACGTAAGACTTTGAGCTTAACCATGCCAATTCATCTTCTTCCCACACTGTTTTAGTGGGAAAGAGATCTACGAAAAGCCGGAATATCTATCCCAAAGAATTCCAAGTTATGTGACGAATTGACTAATCCATACTTCCTGGACATTGGGGCATAAAAACAAAAGTTGCTTTTAGAAGATTGAAAAAATAGCAGATTTTGACTTCTGGTGACATGGTTGGGAACATGAAAGAAATTGATTGAAAACGAGATGAGACATCACTTATAGCAATTAAGTGTTTTGAAAATGCATATAAGGTCCATCTCAGTTCTACGTTTCTCCAATGAAGACTGATTAAGAGATTGCTCTAATTCAACATAGGAATTACCCCTTTGCAATCCGAACAACCATGCCACTTTTTTAGAAAACGGTGTTGAGCAGACTCGATATAGTCAATATGAGTCCTGTAGAATGGAGACCAAATAGGAGAAGCGTATTCTAGATAGGGTCGAACTAGTGAGCAATAAAGAATGTTGATGGTATTAATACTTTTGAAGTCCGTCGTCATTCTAATGATAAAACCGAGAAGTTTGAGAGATTTGTTTACAATATTCAATGTCTTCACGATAAGAGAGTTTAATGCCAAAGATCCTTCATTGACGAAACCACTGAAAGGGAAATATTTTTTAGTTTGTAGTTGAATTGTATAGGTTTTTTTCGTCGCGAGAAATGTTAAGTTAAAGACAATTGATGCACACGCTGTTTTTACGGGCGAAGAGATCTACGTAAATCCAAAAGATCTATCTCAAAGAATTCTATGTTATGTGACGAATTGACTAATCTACACATTCCGGATATTGGGACATAAAAACAAAAGTTGCTTTTAGAAGATTTAACTAATAACAAATGTTGACTTCAACTTGACTTGTTGTCAATTGTTTCTAAAGCATAAAACCTGCGTGTGTCCTGCACTGAGTTTTTGCTAATGGTTCTCTAGATCAGCGGTTCCTGAAATGCGTGGTTCCGTGAACCCCGGGGTTCCGCGGAAGGTTTACGGGGGTTCCGAGAGTTAAGGCGTATTGTCGTAGCTCAGCCTACACTAAAAACAAGTTCAGAACCTGACCGGATGCCGCTCCAGATCTCCCAAATTTCTCAAAAAAACATTCTTCACATTAAATTATAATAAAATTTTCAATTCAAAATATAACCATGCCATGATTACCCATTAAACATTTAAGATTGTTTTTTGTTTGACTAGATTCAAAGATTTTTTAGGTTAAGTTAATACATTGTAAATTGTAATATAACAATATTAAAACCAATATATTAGGGCTCTCATGAGCATGTTGATTGGCTTAAAAAAAAAAGAAAAAAATACATCAGCATACGAAAGACGATTGACGGTTAAATCACCCATGTTTGCTCACATTCTTAAACCTTTCGGGTTCTTTCATACAGTTATCGATATGAAAGAACTGAAAGAATGGGAAACAAAAATGTTTTTTTTGGGTAGGAGATTTTTCTCATTATGATAATTTACGCCACTCTTCAATTACATTACGATAAATCAATGTCAAATGACGCAACTAGAATAGTCATTAATGATTACAATAACAAAGAGTTGTAAATATTATGACGTAATGCTACTCACGAGGGTACTGCCACGCTGCCGGGGGCGGGGCCTGGTGCTGCGAGAGTGGCCACGGGGGCGGAGCCTCGCCCTCCCCTCCCCCGTTCAGCACCGCAATTCCACCCGCCGCATCTGCACAACACACTCGGATAAAGAGGGAATTCGGAGTATTATTAGTATGGGAACGCAATCGACGGCGACCGCTCGCCTCTCATGCGCTCCTGGTAAAATGGAGTCGCGGGTTTTCCGCTTTTTTTCTATCTGGAAATTTTTATTTGCTGCGGCAAAAATTTACGAGCGAAATTTTATTTAAAATGAAAAAAAATAACGTTTATTTCCCAGTTTTACTTTTAAATTATAATAAACAGTTTAATTTTTAGTTAAATCACGAAGATTTTTGCAATCCATTTTGCCCATTTTTACGAAAACGCAACTATTATATAACTTCAGACCACTTTTTTTGGTGTAAATTAGTAAAATAATTCAAACATAAAATCGTCGGGTTTCTAGTACAAGTTCGTAACAACAACAACTGGCATCAAATAAATTTTGTTTAAAAAGTAAATAAAAATACGTCGTATTTTATAAATAAAAAAAAATATTTTATAATATTCCGCTTGTGGTTTTATTTAAATCGTTGATTTGGGATGAGCTTAACTTTGGTGCGCAATATGTCAAAACAAGTGAAATGTTAGTTACCAACTTGTGCCAAAAAGCCGACGAAATTATGTACGCATGTTGTTATTTTTTTTTAAAAGGAAGGAAAATGATGTGGGAATGTTATGTTACAAGTTTAAAAAAATACTAGACCTCGTTGATTACGTACAACTTCTTATTTCAGTGGCGTTTTTTTTTTGCCTCTGAACTTAAAAATTCAAAAACGAAAATAAACACGAAATATTTTGTTATACTCGTACATTGTTCAAATAAAACACCCAATATGAGGAATCGTTCAAACTCTATTGTTTTTTTTTCTTTGGCCAGCGAGCGCTTGAGCCTAAGTGGATCTTCTGGAACGGTTATTTTTGAAAATGCCTGTTTGAGCGAAAGCATTCAATATCAATAAAGAAAAATTAAACTAAACCAATGTGGTTGATTTATACCGAGTATTAAAATTAACAGCGAACAAATAAAAACTACACAAAAAGTGTAATGAAATTTGACTTTTTTGGGGAATTTTTTTTAGTAATATTCCAAAAAATTAACACATCGTCACCCTAACTTGAAAACTCAAAAATGATGTTTTGACGTTTTCTGTTAGGACTTCAAATAGTCTACACATTTGTGTGCAAAACTTGTATATCCGTATATAGTTACATAATTTAAAATAAAAGATATACGGCTTAGAAAAAAATCTTCGATACAATTTACTACTGAGGTAAAACTGTTTGGGATTTATGAGTTTACAAGTTAGGCAGACGATGGTGTTATCGTGTAGTTTTCTATATTGAAATGAAACAAAACGAAAGCAGATAGCAAAAAAAACAACAAAAAACACACCTAGTATGAAAGAGTCAATTGGTACCACGAAATTTAACATAAATTTTCGGATGAAAAAATAAGTACCCATATTTTTGACGATATTATTTACTCGGGATTTTTGTGATGTGATTTTGAAATGAAAGCAAGTGACTGGGATGGGATTATTTTTACGAAATGAATACGCTTCCTTTCCGACACAGTAATGTAATGTTTGGAGATAAATATGTGGAAATATTTAAGTGTGGTGTGTGGTGTATAAAAGATAAAGCACTATTCCACACACAACACACAAGCATAACATAACACAGCTGTGTAAAGTAGGTAGGTACTATTTATTACACTTTTTTGTATGACACACATACTTGTAAAATAATACGTACAAACTTGTTTATTCTGTTATATACATGATAATATGAATCAACGGAATCGTTAATAAGATTTTTTTATTTCTTGCGAAAAAGGGTTAAGTAGAAAAATGCGCTGAAAAATGTTTACTTAAAATAAATTAAAGTACATAATTACATCCTAATTATTGTTCATAATGATTTGCAAACCTGCGAGAAATCTAAATTTTAACGTTAAATTCATACATCGTGTCGACTCTATAGTTCATTTTTATAAAATACAAAATAAGTTATTTAAGATACATTTTATTTTATTACTTTTCACAACGGTAAACGGGCGTGACTAGAATTCATTTTAACATAATTTATGTAAAATTTCAAAGCGTGTATCGAGTTTCCGCTAACAATACAATCCCAGGGTATCACACGATAATACGTATAAAAAATACATAAGAAACAATAAGTATGCACATTCTAAAAGTATCTAAATCAACTACAAGGCATTAATTACGCAGTGAGTTATTATAAATCTTTTTCTACTGATTCGTTATTCTTTTATTTGCTCAATCCCGCGCGAATGAAGAGTATTCTACTGGATCTATTTTCTCTTTCCGAAGCGCGGAGCGAGCGGCACTCCGTCCCTCTCGTGACACTCCGGAGTGCACTCGAACGACCTCTTCGCCGCTTATCCGCTCCTGGTAGCCGGACGAGCGATGGAAATCAGTTTTGCTCTTTCGTAACTGGCGGGGTGAGAAAAATGGAAAAATATCGCAACCACCAACTAGGATTTTAATGGTCGAGCTAATAGAATCGCGCAGGTGGGTAGGTTTACGAAATTTGTCGCGTTTGAAGTAAAGTAGGCACGCACTAGTCAACTCGGGCGTGCAACGGGTCTATTATCTGCTGACACAAGTGTACGAATGCAATATAGCTTTGTGCATTTCATGCTGCAGCAGATCGGCTGTGTTAGTCACAGAATTAATCCTATTAAAGTAACGATACGATCTCTACTTCAAGGACTAACGGACACTTATGATATCAAAGGAACAGCGTAATTTAATTAAAAGTGTTAAAAATGACGCCATCTAAGTAAAAATCTTCGATATTTCGTTCGTTTTAAAAAAAATAATTTAAATAGTTGCAGCGTTACCGTGTTTTGGTATTTTAACGACCGTTTTTTTATAATATATTGTAAGAGCCTACCTCAAATTCTTTACACGAAATATATTATGATACTTGAGTAGGTGTGTCTACACGAGTTATTATTCAATACGATACTAACTTATTCTCTTTATATTGCGCTATGTGCATAATATTGGATTGTCGAACAAATATTATTGGGCAAAATGTTTGCCAGAAAACGTACATTCTCGTACATTTTCTCGGTTTGTCTCCTAATCAAGTTGGCAAAATATATTTATCTGAAATTCAAAGGACCTGAAACAAATATATTTTAATTAACTTGCCGAATTGCGCGATGTCGATGCTAAAACATTCAATATTTTATTACATTTAAAACAATCTAAGCATTCACTAATACCATTCGTTCTAGTTATGAAAATATAATTTGAGAAGTATTCGTACATTAAAAATATATTTGAAGAAGTAGATACATACATGTATCATGTATCTTCAATTGTATGCAAGTGAGAAACAATTTATATAAATGTTCATGTATTTGATAATAACACCAAGTATCACAAACAAATTAATAAGACAACCAGGAAAATCATATGTTAAAAAACACGCACGATGTAGTGTGGAACTTGATATTTTAGCGGCGCAATAATACTTTGCCCATAATACGTATTTCAATAAATGGTATTTATTTCTTTGATAAATATAATGGACCATAATGTCGATCAAACCCACATAATAAATTGATTATTGGGTGAATCAGCTTTCGGTAAAGGCAGCTGCCACACCGCACACACTGCAGTGGCGAGCTGTTTTTTTTTTTATGGGTAATCTGCAAAAAATGTACATTAAATGTACATTAACATTGAAAATGTACATCTACATACAGGTACATATAAGTAATTGGCTATTTTTCTGTGGTTCTGTGAGCATCATTTCTCTGCTTCAACTGTTAACAGAATATTATTTATTACCAATAATCTATCAAATCAACTCAAACAGCATTATTAGTAACTTCGCGACGTATGTAGGTATATTCTACACTATTTTAATACACCACTTGTACAAAAGTTAACTAAAAAATACCACAATGAAATTCAGTGGCTATTATTTTCATTAATTTGAATTGCCGATACGAAAAACCGTGCAGTTCCTTATTCTAATGAATAATGCCAAAAAAGCCACGTCGAGCGCCACATGTCATATGCCATATGTCAACTGTAAAATATTTTTTAAAAATCATGTTCGAAATACTGTTATTCAAATGGACGATCATCAAATAATATTTATGTTATCTGCAAGCTTGCTTAAGAAGGAAAAAACAGCAACTGGGTTTAAGGAATTTAAATGGTATGCATATTTGTATGCAGAAATAAGCTGATGTAATCTGCTAGTTTTTACGTTCAATGGGAACGGACTGGGCGCCGGGCCCGCAATTCATATTATTTTTTGGAGGAATATATAAACGGTGACGGTATTTTACAATAAATAACATTTATTTTCCCATAAATACAACTAATATAAAATATTGTTATCGACAATCAAATATAATGGTAAGCTGCGAAGAAAAGCTTATATTATGGACGATTCGCCCCTGACACACTGTTCATATTTTTCACTGTTCAGATGCTGAAGGATTTTTCTTCCCCATTCAATCAATCATTGCCGACTTAATTTTTTAAAAATGAAAAAAATCTCGCATAAAGACAATCATTCTGTAAATATTTCTATGTTTAAGTACGGAATCTCAAGACCGGGTACCTAGAACCTACGTATAAATGTGAATTATATTGTCTTTAATATTCCATCTTCATACAAAATGCAATAATAATAGCCCACCTTGGAGTTTCTACACTACCCACACGTGGGATAATAAATCACCCATATTTATTTATATAAAGACCACCATTGTGAGCCACACATCTCGAGATATCCCCCCATTCACCAAAAGGAAGCGTTTTTAAATCCCACATTAAAGTAAGATCACTTTTATGGCTAAATTAATTTTATCTTTCGCCAATCACCATAAAAGCAGAAACAGTATCCACGTCTCTTGGTCTCACCAGCGCGCAATAGTTATCTTTTTATCTTTTACATATTATATCTTGTTATATATACGATATTAGTTAACTGTTCAACATTTCATAAGTAACAATATTTAAGAAATATTTTTTACCAACCAAAAGGTTGTTTTGTTGAGGGTTTTCCTGCATTGAGAAAATTCTTTGAAAGTTTGGATTTTAGAACAATTCTGAAACATTAAATTTGCTAACTCATCACAGCAGAAGCGAATCGTTTTCGATAGTTTAGTTAATAATAAGTTAAGAGTTGTACAAAGTTGTAGTTAATACTTTGTCGGCCTCGTGGTGTAGCGGACAATGCGTTTGTCTACCATGCAAGAGGTCTCGGGTTCGATTCCCGACAGGGTTGACATGAAACATTTATTTAAAAATGTGATTTTACACTAGAATGTTTCATAGTACCTGGACTGGTACCTGAAGCGTAAGACCGATCATCTTTCCATCATGTAAATATATATATATATATATATATATATATATGTATTTAAAAAATATATAAAATGATCAAGATACACTGCGATTGGTGTACCAATGCAGTGCCCTATGCACCATTAGGTGCGGAAAGGAAATGATGATGATGATGATAAGAGTTGTATAAATGTTTTTAGAAATCTAGTATTATATTAGGTGTCAATACAAGTTTTGTCCGTTTTTTTTCCAAATGGAGGACACAACAAAAACAAATATAACAAATTAGTCAATAATGTATTCTCTTTAATTATTTTACAATAAATTAGTCAATAATTCATAGCATCTTCAGCAAGTAGAATCAAGTTTGCATACATGACACTGTGTCCAAAAACCTGACGTCCCGCCTGCGCGCATGCGTGAAGAGGCCGCGTAATGTTATCAGACTGCGAACAATTTATTATCATAACAGAATAATAAGAAGATAATTTTGTGTATTGTTATGTTATGTTTTACCATAACAAACATTTTACTGACTGGACTATAAAAAAAAACAGGTACTCTTACAAGTTAAACGCAAAAGAATAATTTAAATAATCATTTTGTAATTAAGTAAATTAATATCGTTTAATATTATACTAAGGCTTATTAATAGAAAGCCGGGTAAAAAATTCGACTACCCTGGCAATACTAACAAAATGTCCTTGCTTTATTTGACAATCTGACAGACGGTAAAATAATCGAATTCTTGAATAATATTATTTGTGAATTTGCTACTTACACATGGAATGTGATCCCACCCTATTCCCTTTAATCCCAGCAGTATTTTGACACTAAAAACGACAAAACGCGGCGTAATGAAATTTAAATTGGCAGTTGCGTACTAAGCGACGTTTACAGAGTAATTTAATGTCCAAAACGTAAAACTACTCATTTATGAGCAGTTTAATCGGCTTCAGTTTGATGCGCGTACGCGGTTTCTGGATCATTATAATTCCATACACCTAATATAATAATGCCAATATACGCATAAAAGTTATAACGTCAATTTGTTGAAAATGTAATTTCAATTCTTGTTTTACTAACCAAAATCTTGAAAGATGTCCAACTATCGACATCATAATATGTAGCATGTATTTGTGTCATTTGTATACGATACATTATTTATTAGCTAGCCATAAAAATACATGTTTTATACATTTCATCATATACCATTGAATACAGTATTTACAGAACAAAAACATTTTTTTTATAAAACATGATAGCTAACAAAAGCAATGTAAAATCCGGTTACGAGGACGAAATAGTGGATTGTTTAAAAGTCACAATAATATTTCTTTTTAATCCACTTCCGTAATCCATAATAAAACAAAATGTCAGATAGTAGCGTTCAATGACGATTTACTTTTTTTTTTTTAATAATGGTTGAGTATCTAACTCATTTTTTTAACGAAATGTTTCCAACGAAATTAACGTCTATTAGATAGAATGTTTATGTAACTTTTAAACAGACTTTATGTCTCATTTAAAGTTTATAATATCTTGTTTAAGTTGTGGCACAATAATAATAATAATAAAAGGTTGTATTAAAAATTCAAAGCATGGTAAAACGAAATTTTATTCCACAAAGTTTGACGGACACTTGAACAAAGTTGCCACGTCATGCACTTGAGTGCATGACAGGATTTTAGAAAGTAGAGGTAACCTCTTCTAACATGAATATCAAGTACCAGGGCCGCATGACCGTGACGGGATGAGTCAATCCCGTCTAAATAGATTATGGAAAACGGTGTGATTATTGTGAAAAGCCAGCGAGTGAATCACGGCATAAAACAATGCGAACGATATTTATTTGCAGCCCGATACAATCTTATCAGTGTGTGATTTCCCGCGGAAAAAAGTCCCACAGTTATCCAGCGGTATTATACATATGCACATTGTTACACCGACTACCTAAATTGCACCATGTTTTCCTGGTGATTGCATATTAATTTTATCGTGATGACAAAAAAGGTTGCTTGCTATTTTTTATCCGACAAACTGGATTCTTCCTTTGGGAGCGGGGGTAATTTCAAGCGATCAATGTTTTTGCTTTTATTTTCTAACACATTTACAGTTGAAAATGTTCCAAAAATTAAAATATTTGGGTAAATAATTAAAATTGCATTTTTAAAATTATGTTGGTAACTGAAAATAGTTCACTAAATCTGAAAACATCTCACATCTGGGCCGCGATTATGAACGCTATCTTTATCGGTACATATCGAGACGGTATAAACTAACGTAGATAATTTATGTACGAAAATGTGTATATTTGTAAGAAAATTCAAAGTATCTTCGTCTCTCATCTCTCGTATCTCATAAATATCGATATTCGTTTTACTGTCTCAGTATATACCAATGAAGATAGCCGTTCATAATCGCGGCCCAGGAGTTAACAATGATTGCATTTATTGATGACAATGACACCTTTTTTGAAAAATGATTGTACTGCAAATAAATCCTGTATTTGTAAATGTTTTTTTGAGTCGTGTATATGTTATAGCAGCATATTCTAATCTTGTTTTTCTTTTCTCACTTTATATTTTTCGAGTGATGAGTTTGAGTTAGTCTAATCTTGATTTTCTTATTTTTTGTTGTTTCTCTTTTTTCTTTGATTTTTTAGGTAATTTTTCCTTTTACTTATTAACTACACAACTTGTGTATCTCTGTATAACGTAGTTTCCTTATAGGCTTGTTGTGACATATTATATTTATATACTAAAACTACAGAGTAATAAAAAAAGAAAAAAAAGGAAAGGCCCACGCTCACACATTGAAGTCTATGTGGGTATTTTTTTACAAATTGATATCTCTTCATCAGTTTTAAGATGTATTTATTGTAATGCGTATTTTTTTGTTGGTCATATTGTAGAACATTTGTAACGTTGTGTACTTTGGAAAAAAAACAAATAAAAAAATGTAATAACTAGTTATAAGTATATAGCAAGCCCAAATCAAGTGAAATAAACCTGATTTTTTCGATTTTGATACACACCTGCAGATATGTTAATAAATTAAATAAATATATGCAATCAAATAGTAAAATAGTGTTCATAATCAACTTCAAACAATGTAATTCAGTCAGACCCTTTGCACACCTCGAAGTCCGATTATCTCTAAGTATGTTATTAATAATATTAGGCGAGATATAAATTTACTAAGCAATTCTGGGTATACTTATTATTTAGACGCTGTTTCGGGCTAGCGATATTTTTCTCATTTTATTGTTATTTTTAAATACGGTCTTAAAATTGTAAAATTCGAAGGTATATTGAATCGATGACTAAACATTATTGAGTTAATTTTATTACCAAAATATTATTAGTACAATAATCGTAAAATCGTGTACGATGCGCAATCTATTCTAATAAAAGGAAAAGACAATGTAAAAAGAAATTGCTTCCCCTTCACCATATGCAAATTATTTCAGAATCATGAAAGTGTATCAGGGTAGCATAAAGGCGAAAGGGTTTACAAATCTCATTCTGTCAAAATTACGAGCAGAAATATTCCGTTCCCCTTAAAAACAACTCCATACACACAATACACGCATAGGTCAAGATTTAGATATTTATTTAGAAGAACTTCCATTTAAAAGCTCAGGATGTACGTTCGTCTCTTTTTCTCTGCACGCCTTCGGCTATATCTTTGTTTTTTTCTCTCTTTTTCTCACAAAAAACGTGTCAGAGACCCGAGAGACGCGGCCGTCTCTTTCAGTAGCTATATATTGAATGACTGAAAGGGAGACGCAAGATCAGCAGAAAGGTCCCCCACGGTTTTGTTTTATTTCCATTTGAATGCCCCTAGGCCTCGAGCGATAGAAAAGTAGCGCGGAATAAAATTTAATAATATTTGTAAGGACCCTTCGGCATTCGAATTATGTTAGTATTAATGTCTTCCTCGCGGTGTAGTGGTAAGCGCGCTCGACTAAAACGCACAACGTCCCGTGTTCGATTCCCCCTAAGTTCGAAATAAAACGTGTACTGGTCTGTTAGGAAGAGCTGGCGCGAACAATACATGTACAATGTACACATAGCGCTTGTGAATAAGCGCATGGTATGACATAGCACGGCATACGCATTATGGAAATAATTGGTGTCTCTCGCGCCTCAGACGCGCTAATGAGCGTGATAGAGACAACTATGGCTTTGCTTGTTGCTAATGATATGACAATAAAATATACACAGGGTGCTTCTTCGTTTGTCTGAATTTCGCCGCGATTCTTAATAGTAAAAATATAGGTATGCATATAGGTATGCATTTTAATTGCATAATATTTATTTTCATTATATGATGAACACAAAATATTGAATAAAAAATGTACTAGTGTAAAAATAAATTAATATATTTATTACATTTTCTTAACCTATTGTTTTTTTCCATATACACAACCTTCTAATCCAAATAATAATAAAAAAGATGGAAAATTTAATTATAATGAAATGAATATAACCTTTTTAAAATACCATCCAGGAGATTTCAAATGCATTTATGTGAGTTTTCTGAACGCGCCAGCTCTTGTTAATAAATCTATTTTAATTTATATTTACCACAAATCATAAATTTTCATAATCCCTTTACTGTATCTGAAGCGTACGACCGATCTTACATTACAAGTCTCGAAAGATAGAAATACGCTGTAGTTGGTGTACTTACATAGCGCCCAAAGCACTGGCTATGAACTTCCTGTAAAGTCTAGGCATTTACAGAGCTTTTGAACTGTCATTGTCTGGTTCAGGTGGCCACTTTATACACTGTTACATTCAGCACTCTACCTATGCTTAAATATTTATATTTCCTAAACTAGTCTATCTGTTAACTTTTGTGAAGTAAAAAGAACTTAAACCTTTATCATGCGGGTGATATCCATCCAGCTGAACCGATTCACCTACTAGGCAACGCCTGAAAATATTTTTAAATTTTTTATACTTCTTTTACCAGTTAGTCAATTCAACAATTAATTCGCCTAATATGTAAATTGCTTGAGCTGGATGAATCTCACCAACATGATAAGGGTCTCAGCTCTTTTACTTCACAAAAGCCAAAAGATGGAAGAGTTGAGGAAATGTGGATGTTTAAACATGGTCAGAATAGCCACTTAAACCAGTCAATGACTGGTTCTGAGCCCTGTAAATGCCTAGACTTCCACATCTTCTTAAAAATGATTTCCCTCTGTTGCAACAAATTTAGATCTGAATAGGGAGGAAATCCAGCCAGTCTGCAAACATTTGGACATACTCAAAACATTGTTAAAAGCAATCAACTTTTAAAATGTACACTTTTTCTTGACCGACTGCGGAACGGTACAAATTAATTGATGATGCATGTGCAACTTGAAACAATAAATATTCCAATATTTGAGTTTGTCCAAATGTTTGTAGGCAAGAGACTGGATTTCACACCCTTGAGAGTCATTATGATTAATAAATTACAACAGGGACTTAAAGAAGGGAATATGGAAGTCTAGGTATTTACAGGGCTTATTCCCTTATTTAAGGTATTCTCTATCCCTGTTGTTATTTATTAATAAATATTCCGTTTATCTCTACTCCGCGTTTTATTTACAATAGTCAAATCGGTGCCCTTCGCCCCGCTCCGCTCCGAGTTTGGGCTCCGCCCTGCAGTCGTGGCGGCTCACCACGTCAAGAGCCTGTCCGAAGGTTCCTTCTGCTTGCGGAGCGTGTGTAAGCCGGGTTCTAGACGGGGTTATCTCACGGACTAAGCGATGAGGTTCTGCGCTGCAGGCCTCCGAGCTAAAGCAGGGCGCGAGCCCTTCACTAAGGAAGAACCCAGGTGCGCGGTCCCTGTATTCGTCAGGGTCCTGCCGCTACTAGCGACGTGCCGTCTCGGTTCCGGGTTTACAACCCGGAACCAGGAGCAGTGGTCGGATCCGCGAATTTTTTGTTAGCCTAGTGGCCGCCCGCGACCCGTCCGTTATGGCGCGCGCGCGTGTGTCGGCACTACTCACTATTAAAACTAAAAATATAAAATGCACATTTACTTTATTTAATAAAAGAAAACAACAGCCCTTGTAACAATAAAAAAACAATATTTACAAATTAACCAAAATTATTGGCCAATTATAGTTTTCTATATACCTACATATACACTACTCACTATTAAAACTAAAAATATAAAATGCACATTTACTTTATTTAATAAAATAAAAAAACAGCCATTGTAACAAAAAAAAAACAATATTTACAAATTAACTAAAATTATTGACCAATTATAGTTATCTATATACCTACATATAACTCAATACAATGCCAAAAAATAAGAAAAAAAGCGTACCCGTGAAAAGTCACTATTTGCACGTGGAAATAAAACTATTGAAACACATATCAACACTTGCTCGACCTATAATTATTTATACGCCACCCTCGGCAGAGGTCACCCTGGGCCAGGATACGAGAGATGTGAGGAGGATATCGCGGTAGATAGCGAGTGTGTATATATACTACCTACTACCTACCTGCGGGCACCCCTGCGAACGGAGAGCTTAAGGGAAGCCACCCTGTATTGGGATGGGCGATACATTTAAACCAACAAAATTTTGATTTCGTCCAAATTTTTGTAGACAAGGACTAGATTTAACCCCTAGATTAAGATTTATATATTACCAAAAGTTTCACATTAAAAATGTTCACAGCAACTATCAACCGCGAAGTATCGAAAAGTATAGAATATCGCGAAGGACCGACCGAAGATTCGGCCAATAAAACAAATGTCGACCAAAAATTGATCGAAACTTCGGCTCAGCCGAAACCTGCAGTCAGGATGTTTCGGATTACGTTCGGCTGTACTCGGGGGCATCTTATGGCTCGTGACTCGGCCGCGTGACCTGTGACCTTTGGTTAGATTTCGGCCGATGAGTGTTGTTAATTGTCACGTAAAATTTATTATTTATTTCATTATTTATAATGAACTCGTAAGGTTTAAAAAATAAAAACGTTTAATTTTCCAACAATGTTTTGAGTATATCAAAATGTTTGCAGACAGGCTGGATTTCCTCCCTAGGGAGTTATTTAGATCTAAATTTGTTGCAACTGAGAGGAAAAACATTTTTGAGGAGGGAATACGGAAGTCAAGGCATTTACAAGGCTTATGACCTCTCATTGGCTGGTTTGAGTGGCCACTTTCCACACTGTGTAACATTCACCATTCTGCCCATGTTTAAACATCCACATTTTCTCAACTCTTCCACCTGTCGACTATTGTTTTCCCTCTCTGTTGTAACAAATTTACCTTTAACTTGTTTATAAGTTTCGGTTTCGGCAACATTAAAATATTGCAGTGTTAAACCACCTTTAAAATCAATTTTTCATTTGGGATCTCAATAATGGTAGGCGAACGCGTTAACCACTACACAACGAGGCAGACATATCTCCACTCGATTTTGTTTTTCAGGATTTTTACCTGAGAACCGCTCGCCCAGGGTTCCGGTTATTTTTTACACTTAAGTACTGTGTATTTTACCTGCCCGGACACATAATAAAATAAATACATATTTTAT
This sequence comes from Micrasema longulum, assembly GCF_059751315.1. Lineage (NCBI taxonomy): Eukaryota > Metazoa > Arthropoda > Insecta > Trichoptera > Brachycentridae > Micrasema > Micrasema longulum. The sequence goes on along the minus strand of NW_028277477.1, from coordinate 446,227 downwards.
AGTCCTGTTCCGTGTTTTCTTATTGCATGAAAGTTTAAATTCACAAATTTAAATTTTACGAATCGCATCACACCATTTCAAACGAGTAAAGAGTTTAGATTTCAAACGATTGTAGGTTTCCCGGAGGGTTTTTTGGGGAGATTGGATTGGGTTTGGGGTTTGGGGGTGTATGGGAATAGAACCGTTTGTTCTTGACACGGGGTTAGGGGAAACTTCATGGGGTAAGTTCATTCTGCAGATTGGAGAGAAAGTACTTTGTAAAGCTTGTAAATGGACACAACAAATGTGCCCAAACTCGCATCGAATCTATTACGAAAGATAATTATTCGGTAATAGATTGCTTCGAAAAGTTTTTAATCAAATTTCTCGTCCCACACAGACCAATAATAATTATACTTCATTTTTTTTTTCATATTTAGTAACTACAATGTAAATTATTATTTCAATAATTATACGCATACACCGGCTTGCAAATAAATTCAGTACTGTTATAAAAACTTTTTTTACCGTATTGATTTATATGGTATTTTTTTATATGAAATTTGTGTCCAGGGTTTCCGGGCGGAAAATATCCTTCAGTGTGTGTAATAGAACCAGTATCCTGGACGAGTGATCTCGACTCGATGGCTACTCTCAGGTAAAATTCTGAAAGGGTTGTGATAGAGTGGGATTTGAATCTCGGCCCTTGATTGTGAGCCCACAACACTACCATGGGGCTACAAACCGGTTCAAACTATAAAAGATAATTTATACAGCCCAATTTTTGTGAAAATCACCTCAAGGGCGCTTATACATATATTCGTCCCAACCCAACACATGACTTTGGTTCCATGGAGTTGGGATTTGTGTCTCGATAAATATTAAATAAACATATTGTGAATAAAATAAATAAAAAAAACTTCCCGTTAGAATACGGGCCCAGGTTTTGCATATTATGGCTTCACAGAAATTATGAAAACTATAAGTTTATAATTAATTTCAGTGTAGGAACGACAAGATCTAATTAATTACGAATTAGAGTTTGTGAAATTTTTTGTAGAAAAGGAATTAACATATGTATTACAACAGAGTGACCACTTAAACCAGCCAATAATACCTAAACTACCGAATTTCCTTCTATGAAATGTTTTCCATCTCTGTTGTAATGAATATGTTAATTTGAATAATTATTATTTAAATTACCGTACAAATTGGCCCATCTTTGTAGGAAGAGTTTTTTTTATGCCTAAAAAAATCTTGTTTCAAAATAAATTAAAATTTCTAATGACACAAGAGTGGCACTTCGTCAGCATTAAAAACAACATCAGGAAATTAATATGGCTTAACAAAATGGATTTTTTCCATTATTTTGGGGAGGCAAAGTTTGCCCGCCATTTCACATTTCCCCGACAGCGGTACCAGGGCGGCACGAAATAAGAGAGATTTATCACAGTGTTTCCAGCGCAGCGCTCGCTATTTGCCGCCTACTTCGTCCGCACTGAATCTCCGAGTAGATAAATTACAGCCACCAAGCAAAATAAAAATTTGTTATTTTTAAAGTACCTAACCGATAAGTTCAAGGCCTGCACGAAATTCTGTGGCGCATTTAGCGAGGAATAATAGAAATGCAATTTGTAAATATGTACATTATATTGTGTTTCTTCTATGCATATTAAAGAAATATTACAATATACCTGCTACCGCGCATTCCGCTCCTGATACTTTTCAAAAATGAATAGTTTAATATTTCTTTAATTCAAGTTTTAATTGCGTTTTTATTTCAAAACAATAATAATGTTTTATTAATTTTAATAAAACAAGATTAATAAAATCACATTTTATTTAAAATTTCATTTAACAAATGTTTGACCTAAATCGAAACATTTTATAGGCAAACAAAACACTCTTTGAGATTTAAAAACTATGACATTTGGCGTTCTGTAAGTTATATTTAAAAAATAAATCGTTTTTATAAGTAGGTACTGTATAAATTATAAAAAAATAAACATCTCCAGTAAGTAATATAGCATTTTCACAAAGGTTGTGGAAATGACATTTTATCACCTTTAAAATTTCGTATAATCTTTTAAAAATATTATAATTTAAAAATACGAATTGAAGGCCGCCATATGGGATTCTATTTTTATCTGTCAAATTCTGTTTTCAAAACTGAGTTTTTGGCCCGCAATATTGATAAAAGATGAAAGCCAATAAAATTGACATATAAAATAAGTAAAAATGTTGCCATAACTCTTGAACACCTTATATAAAATAAAAAATATATAAACGTAGAATTATTTTACGAACAATATTTCTAGGAAGTGATTATCGTCGGTCTTAGATAACTGAACAAAAGAACATACTGGTACGTATTCGATGATTTTATGAATCGAATCCTATGCAGATTGAATAAATTCAAAAATATACAACATGGCGAATTTCGTAAATAACAATATCAAACCTAGCAATGTTTATGATAGTTATACTTGTGTTGCCATGTATGTCCCTTCTAGTCATATTACTAATACCTACGCTACACATTTTGTGAGGGAGACCGGGGATGAATGTAACAAGGGTTGCAAGTAACAAATGAGTTTACGAAGAAACTATTTACGTAGCCTAAAGAAACGTTTCCGCTGTGCGTCTGTGTTTCCACTTCCCTTTTACCTCCGTAATGCTCCAGGCTATGTGCTGGACGATTGTGAGGAAATCGTATAAGTGTTAATGAAATACAACAAATTTTAGTGTTTGATATTTTATTCGATGATTTATATTTCTTTATACTCGTGCATAAAAGTAAATATCAATATAAAAATGTGATTTTAATTACGTTACTCGTTATAATTAAGCGATGTATTATTTTTGAGAAATTAAGAACAAGAAATGAAAGTAACGAGTTGTTACTTTTATGCCGATTATGCTAATGAATTTTCGTGTCAGGTTTTAGTTGGTCTATTTTTATCACAATTCTTTCATTGTGTATTTCAGAATGCCTAATATACACAAAATGAAATCTAATAAGAGGCCTGGCAACGCCCGAGATGCTTGGTCTAGCATCACATCGGAAGAAGTTCTTAGATGCCATTGGAGAAGCTACACATTCGTATTAATTATGCCATGTAACTAGGTATGTGGAATAAAAAGCTTTGCTGGAAGTAGATACACCAGAATTGCCCGTTCTAACTACTTCGTCAGCTGATCCTTCAATGCCATTTACATCATGTATGGATGTTGCTAATCCACCGAATTTGATTTGTAACTCATCTGTGCCATCTACTTCATCATCTAATCTGGGCACTACGTCAACGTCATTTATCGATTCAGCAGTTTCATCTACTTTTTCAATTATTTCACAAAGTTCGACATCTCACCCACTTAGGAAAAAAATGTTTAAAGCATGACACGTCAGGAAAGAAAGCAATCGTTTTCTTCCTATGGTTTACTGTATGAAATATGGGAAATCGGCAATAATTAGACATAAAAATCTTAACGTTTTTTTAAATCATACATAAATGGAAGTAATGACAACATTTTATAAAAATTACTGTAAAACCTGTAAGCAAACTAAAGATATTAACACAAAACTGAAAATGGTTCATGTTAATAATAGTTTACCCTTTCGGAAATTCCAATGAATTCCATATGGAATTATTAATTTTCTCTGTAGACTATTTCAAATGTTAGAGACATAGACATAATCTGGCGTCGCAATATCCCCGATTTTCGTAAATTTTATTCGAATTTGAAAACAAAAAAAAATATTTACAGCTATAAAATAGACAACGTAGGTTATTAACCCAACATCACTTAGCATATGTTCAAGTGACAGTGTCACTTAAAATTAAACTGACAGACTAAGTAAATTATTTAAATATTTCTTTTTTTTTTTAAGTAACATGCATTTGTTTAAAAGTGTCTTAAATTAGACATCGTGCAGTTTACAACAATTTACTTGAAAACTGTTTTTACATTATCAAAAGAACCTATTTTTTTACACTCATCACAAACTGAAACAGTGTATCTACCACAAATGACCTTGCTGCAGGAGTGACACGAGCACTTGGTGTTCCTGTGCTTTTGGTACGGTCAGTGCGCTTTCACTTTTCATAATCTTTATTATTTACTTTGATATCCATACTCAAAGATACAGCATTGAAACGTTCCTGCTGCTATGGCTAGTAAGAAAATCAGCTATTTTTGTACAAAAAAATCTACATTTCAAGGCCTGTTATCGTTTCCTCACCATGTCGGATGCAGAAATTACACTAAATTGCTCACTTGTGAAGGTTCTGAGCGTAGCGGGGCGAGGATGCACCAGGAACACACTTAAACACCCAAAATGTCGGATCTGTAGTCTGTCAGACGAATGTTTATTGATCTAGAGTTAAAATAGACGCTTTCTTTTGGGATCATTTTTTTTTACAAAATCCAACTGCACTACCGGGTTACGTAATGTTCAATAACAAAAAACAATGTCAGTTGATCTATGCTTAAAGCTGGAGTAGGTATGTGTATGCACAATGAAAAATAAAATTGTGTTCGTTTGTTCGGTTTTTCCGAAGAATCCCTTTTAATGGGCGTAAAGCCACTATGTTAATTAAAAGTGGGTAAGTATCTATTGTCTCGATGCGATGGTACAGAATGTACGTAAAGTTGAAGAGTAAACGCTTCAAGTGTCAAACAATGGCGAGATTTTTCTCTCTCCGGCACTTGAAATGTGGCACATCGTTGACTGCTTTCAGTTTTCTACCGTTCAAGTGTAATGAAAATATTAAGATCATCGAAAATTTTATTTTCCTAGTTTTGATAATGGATAAATTTATATATAAATTTTGACACATCACCGTAAACATACTATATTATAAATATCTTGACTCTAGTCGTGCAATGGCTCAATACTCTAATTTTACATTAAAAAAATAATTCAACAATGTTTGAGTATGTCGGAATACTTGCAGACTGGCTGGATTTCCTCCCTAGGGAGTTATTCATATTTAAATTTATTTACAGAGAGGGAAAACATTTTTGAGAAGGTAATATGGAAGTCTAGACATTTACAGGGCTTATGACCTGTCATTGGCTGGTTTAAGTGGCCACTTTACACACTGTGTAACATTCACCATTCGGCCCATATTTGAACATCCACATTTCCTCAACTCTTCCATCTGTTGACTTTTGTGAAGTAAAAGAGCTGAAACCTTTATTACGTGGGTGAGATTCATCCGGCTGAACCAAATCACCTACTAGACAACGCTTGAAAACAATTTTTATATTTCTTATTTTACCAGGTACTTAATAATTCATTCTATAATAATTATAAATTTCATAGTCATCTTATCTTTACGTAACAAACAATATTACTATTTTTTGTAATATAAAGGTAGGACACACTGCATCGATAAACCAAATGCAGCGTATCAGTATTATAATTTGGGTGAAGATGATCAGTATCACGCATCTGGTGTCAATCCAGGGAGAAAAAATTCCATCGTAAAACCAATATTTTGTGTCGATATTTCTAAGAATCAAACCCGGAAACTCAATAACGGTAGGCGAACACGCCAACCACTATACTACGAGGCGGACTTATCTCTACCCGATTTTCTTTTTCAGGATTTTTACCTATTAACCCATTAGGTAGTTTTTAAATTGTTAAAAATTTGATTTTATAAACGCTCTCGGTATAACGTCTTCTAACCTCGGAATTTTCTTATTTTTTCTACGATTATGATTGTTGGTTGGTTCAGCCGGACGAATCTCACCCACATGATAAAGGTTTTACAAAAGTAAAAAAATAGAAGCGTTAAGGAAATGTGGATGTTTAAACATGGGCAGAATGGTGAATGTTACACTTGCTGGTTAAGTGGCTACTTAAACCAGCTAATTACAGGTCATAAGCCCTGTAAATGCCTAGACATTCATATTCCTTTCTCAAAAATATTTTTCCTCTATTTAAATAACTCCCTAGGGAGGAAATCCAGTTTGTCTGCAAACATTTAGACATACTCAAAACATTGTTTTTGAGTAGTTTCGGCCATTTTGTTATTCATTTTTTAAAATGACTCCTGGGGGTTTTGCGTAGAGCGTCACCCATTTTGCTGTGTAAAATTACTACTCCTTTACAAAGTTCAATATTATAATTATAATTCTTAATTTTAAATATTTATGTTCTTTGATTATAATGTTGGTTTTTCATTTATTTTTGCAAATATATCATTTCGCAAAAAAAAAAAAATTTTTTGTAAATTGCTATTAGACCATACAAATTTATACCACTTTTTTTTTTTATGTATGGAGATTTCGAAAAAACATAATTGTTTTCAAGCTAGCTGCAGTTTCAAGCTATAAATAACATAACTCAATAAAACAAAGTTCAAAAACTCTACTACTAAATCTATGTCGGAGATCAAAGGGTTAAGAGTGGAAAATACTCGTCCAGCGGTGCTATTCTAAACCCCTCTCGCGGCCGTAGAAAACACTTTTATTTTGTATGTAAATACGCGAGATAAAAGTGTTTCCTACGGCCGCGAGAGCGTTTGGAATATCCTCCCAGGGTTCTGGCTCTTTTTTACACACATAACTGTATTCCTGGTGTAATACAAAATCAGTTTATCTAGCGCCATTAGATGCGGTGGAGACAAATAAATGGTGACGATAATGATTGATATACATAAATATTTAATAATTTATGTTTATATTCATGGTGTTATTTATTATATTATATTTATTTATTATGTACTAGAACATAATATAAAAATAATGGAAATGAATGCCTCGACACGGGTTATGCCCAGTGAGGTGTTCTTTAAACCCTGTCACATCCGAAACCACAATGATCAGTATGGGCAAGAAGACATATAAGCATATTTAAAAAAATATTTAAAACAAAGAAAATTTTAGAAAGTAAAATATTAAAAAAAACAAATGGTTGCTTACTTCTGCAGGGAAGAAGTAAGCAACCATTTGTTTTCCTCCCCCTCCTCGTTTCATACCCCTGCAGAAGTAAGCAACCATTTGCTTTTTTTGATATTTTATTTTTTTAAATTTTATTCGTTCTAAACATTATTTATTTATTAATTAATTAAAATAAACACTCTGAATAATAAAAAAATATAAAGTTTTATTTGAAATAAATCAATAAATGATTGTTTAATTAAAGAGGCACTTACCCAAGTCGGAAAACCTGGAGAGTTGATCTTTCCCGGAGTGAGAGAGGGGGGCGGAGATCATTCCTCCCCCTCCTCCGGCACTGGCGCCCAGCTCGTGGGGCAGCCGTTGTCTGGCCACTGCTATTCCAACCGGAATAGTTCCTAGAGGAAAAAATACAAGTCATTAGATACTATTGTTTTTTAATGACGTTAAGATGGCAAGTGGTACGGGGAAGTAGTGTTGTCTATATAATTTATAAATAATAATAATAATCTGTAATCTCTCCATAATATATTTACTGTGGACTGGGTATAGCAATTCCGTCTAACTTCTCGACTCTGGATTCTGCCTCTTTGGGGTTTCTCTGCGATTGCCTTAAGTACTTTCACCTCTGACGTTCTGAGCAGTTATTTCGTTTTTCTATTTAGTTATTCTATTTAGTTTTTCTATTTAGTTTTTCCACTAGGTTTTTCGTATTTTTTATTTTCTCTATCTATCTCTATCTATCCTCGCCTCTATAGTATACACCATGGTCGATCTGACACACGTTTTGTATATCCGAATTATGTTTCCAATAATCATGTGTTCATTGTACTATACGACATTTCTTAGGCATCAAGATGTTTACTAACTGAGATGGATATGTTCTCATCATCACTATGGCTGCATCATCTGCATGGCATGTGATGTTAATGACCTTTTTTCCCTTAGTAGATTCACTACTTTTTTTATTCTTAAAAGCGTTTTTTTTACAATTTATTCTGCTTATGTAAGGAAAGGTTTTTGGCGTATATATTGTTGTGCTATATTTAGTTATAAAGGTGCTAAACTTGCTTTGTTTCTTTGTTGTTCTCAATATGAGTTATTTTTAAATGCTAATATTATTTATGTCCCGAATTGAGTTGTTGTAACTCCTGGTAATGTAATTCAACGTATTATACTCGTAAAATACTTTGTGTTATATGGTTTATAAAAAATAAATTTAAAAAAAATGTTATAGGTAATTTTAATATAATTGTCAAATTTATAAAGTAGAAACAATCCTTTCACCGTGATTAGATTAAATTTAAGTCATTGATATTATTGAAATAAGCGATGTTAATTGCATGATGGTATTGATCTTTTGGTGACTCCTGTAATCGTTATGGATTTTTGAACTAAATTATACAACGAATTCTGCAACAGTTTCTGCTTCTTAATTCCGATTTGGTCACGAGGGAGAACGACAAAACCCGGCATATACCCTACATATACTTTGCCAAACTTACTGACAATTAAAACAGTAGAGGTTAATATAAATTAAAATCACAGTTTGCAAAATTGAAAATAAATCAAGGTACTCGATTTTTGACAACTTTTTTTTTTAGTAATAACGAAACCGATATGGAGATCCTTGGTCTATAAATCGGTTATCGGGTATTTGGAGGGAGTCCTTCCACCGCAATATTTTTTTCAAAGTTGTAAGTACACAAAATATAAAAAAAATATAACTAATTCCAGTTATAAATGCTATAATATATAGGCACTAGATTAATAATATATCTCATATTATTTGTCGAAAATACTTATTTAACACTAATAAATCAGCAGGGTTGATTTCCGGGAGTAAATGTTATTATATTGAACATTTTCTTTATGAACTCGATAATTTAAAGGTACCGATATTTAACTCTAAATTTTATGTTCTCTCTGCGACGTAATTTGTAATTCTGGACCGACCAGTTTTTTCTCTAGTGTTGGGAGTGTGGAAGACTCTTTTTTTTATATTTATTTTATTTTATTTTTGCACCAAAAAAGGCCAGGAGGCCAAATTACAGTGGTGAATTACACCACAGAACCACCCAGGGTTGAGGAAAATCACATAATTTTTTGTGTTCTCACCGGTAATCAAACCCGGAACCTTCCGCGTGTGAGTCAAGCATCTTGACTACTACACAACGGAGACCAGATATTCCAGATCAATAAATTTGAAATCACAAACTTGTTTTATCGGCAGGACACCACAGAATTTAAAATAAACACCTTCCCCCATATGATTCGCCTAACGGATTACGCTATTCAGTACAATATCCATTAACAATCTCACCTGAATATCATAAATTTTACCCAGATGAGACTGGCAGGTGAGACCCCAAACACCACTTTAAGATACGAGTAGATATTTAATGTCATGAAAGGTATACTTTTTATGTCGTAAATAACTTCTGAACAGTACCTCTAAGTCATTTATGTATTTTTCACTTCCATACGTAAATGTCGGGACTCCGTTGTGCAGTGCCAGTCTAGCTCCGATTGTTGGCTGATATAACGAAAATAACTTATATCATATATCATCTGGTGTAAATCATATCATGTCAGTAACAATGGGTATCGTTTTTCAGAAAGTTTATTGATACGAGTACTTTTATAAGCGCAGGGACATAGGAAATGCGTGGGTGTAACACGAAACAATAATGCATTTAGATCACACGAGATAGCAAAATAATGTTGAAATAAAACATAAAGCACTGGTTTTTTCGATAACCCAGCGAAATCGGCATCAAGCGTCGAAAGCTGAGACATTTAGATAAGAGATGATTCATTCGAATGAAAACAATCGAATGCATTCGATTACTAAATTCATTCTAATGAAAGTCTGAATGCAGTAATTCATTTACTTACGTAAAAACACTTAGCACCGGCCGATTCCTTTTAAAATAAATTATGCCAAAAACTGACACTCGAACGCCACATGTTCTATGTGATACATAATATGCCAACGGTATTATATCGAAGAAAAACAGTTCTTCGGAAATAATGTTCGAAATGACAGTTTCCAATTAGAGAATCTTCAAATAATATTTGTAATATGCAAGCTTGTTTTAGAACTAAAAAACCTTACCGGGTTAAAGATGTTAAATCTAGTGTACTTTTTTGTATGGAGGAATAAGCTGAGGTAATTGGCTAGTTTCATCGTTCACTGAGAACGGGCTGGGCGCACGGCGCACTTTGTAGATTTTTTTTATTTGGAGGCAGATATAAACTGAAGTAGTGATTTACGATAAACAACAATTATTTTGTAAAGTTTAAATTTGAAGCACTAACTTTGTGGTTATTCATTAAAATACAATAGATAAAACAACTAATAATTTTATTTATTATATGAACATAGTTACGACAAAACGATGTCAGTAATTATGTATGTATTCGTATGTTCATTATTATATTTTTGTACCTTTTACATTATTTTTATATAACTTTTTTCTTTTCTTATTCTTAAAATTTAAATTTATCTTGTTTCTATTACCTTTATTTTTATAACTGTATTTAAGTATATGTATTTTTATTTTATTTGCAAGTTTCTAAGTGCCTAACAATTGTTAATTGCTTTTATTTTGATACCGAAAATGTACTTAATCGATATCTTACACCACTGGAAAGTTTTATTGACTGCTTTCACAATTTTCGTTCATATGTATTCTAATTTTTTTAATACAATATATGTAAAAACTGTTGTTTTTTCCCAAATAAAAATAAATAAATAAAACATTATTACCGAAAGTTAAATATAACGGTAAGCTGTGCATAATCGCTTATTTGGACGATTCGCTCCTGCATTACACACGAGGGGAAAATAAAAATCATACCTTGAGATGAATATGCACTTATTACTTATTACAAGTGTCGCTGCCCAACGTAATGTTTTGCACGCTTCTATCAAAAAACAGCATGACGCCAATAGATATTCATCGCGCTTCATTCCTTTCACTTATTATCTGTTTTCAAATCGAACCTGGACCCGTATTACAATAAAACGAAAAGAGATTCACCGATATTTATCGACATACTCATAGATAGAGACTTTGAACCATCGGAAATTTTAAACATTTTTTTGAAATTTTACCGGAAATATGATCCGTACCTAGAACAGTGTGTTTAAATAATTTGTTAGCGCCTGTATGTGAACCCGGCAAGTATGTACTATTTTTATCGTATCAGTACGCACATTTGAATATTTTATTTAAACACTTTCTTTTATTCACACATAAACAAAGATTTTAATGGACTGTACCGGTATGTAATGAATAAAAGCAACCGAAATTTATGGGGAAATACTTCAATTAGAGAACTGCGATGCCAGACAACTTTGATGAATAAGTATTTGAACATATTGTTTTTCATATTTAAATTTATTTCAACAGAGAGGGAAAACATTTTTGAGAAGGGAATGTGGAAGTCTAGGCATTTACAGGACTTATGACCTGTCGTTGGCAGGTTTAAGTGGCCACTTTACACACTGTGTAACATTCACCATTCTGCCCATGTTTGAACATCCACATTTCCTCAACTCTTCCATCTGTTGACTTTTGTGAAGTAAAGAGCTGAAACCTTTATTACGTGGGTGAGATTCATCCGGCTGAACCAAATCACCTACTAGGCAACGCCTGAAAACAATTTTCCAATTTTTATACTTCTTCTTTTACCAGGTAGTAATTCAACAATATTTGAGTATGTCCAAATGCTTGCAGACTGGCTGGATTTCCTCCCTAGGGAGTTATTCATATTTAAATTTATTTCAACAGAGAGGGAAAACATTTTTGAGAAGGGAATATTGTCAATCTCTCGCAAATGCCTCCCAGATACCGTGCGAATATCGTCAAAAACAGACGTTTGGCTGTCCCGTTTTCCGCACCCCAAAACTTAACCGATTTTGTTATTTTTTTACGAAAGAGTATCAGAAAGAAATTTTCTGTGTCGGTACCTTTTCCGTTTTTTTAAAATTATTTATAATATTTGTATACCGTACGTCTGAAGACGGCAGATATTACTGGGTGCTTTTTAGGGTTTTTGGATGGTCCCAGCTCCTATAAGAAACAATTTATCAAAAAAGCAAAACGAAAGACACGCCAATGGTAAATATCTATAGTGTGTAAAAAAAACATTGCTGTAGTGCCATAATCCAGGGAGAAAATACAGAAATACGCTTGTGTGAAGAAAGGTGAGACCGCGTTTTCTATCCTTAATAATATTCAAGTCGAATATTGTAGAGATTGAAAACATTTTGTAAAAGGATATGTTATTTATTTATTAATTCATTTCTAAAAACAGATTTTTATTGGGTAAAGTGCATGTCAGCTCTTAAGGTACCTGAACTTTTAAAAAAACATGGGTGCCTGTCCGTATGCTATTTTATGGCAGTTGGTCAACAATATTTTGTTTATCGATAAATATTGATATTTTTAATCGTATCTATTATCGAGGGCCTGTAGTACACCCACAACACATTGAAATATTGTACAATCCATTATATTCCAAACAATGGAGTTTGCTTTTAGATGGAACTCGCTTGCGTGCCATTTTTTAATGGCAAATATTATTTGTAGGCGCGACAAATATAACGCTAGCGTGTCTATCTTATTAAGTTACATTTTTTGGACCCCAAACAGTATATGGAGTGAACTTTAATTACGTGGCATGTCTTTTAAAATAACCAAAAAAATACAATTCTAAGTTTCGATCAAGTAGGTACCAACATTCAAGGTACTATTTGTTAAATTTTGAAAGGCTAAAGAAGAATTGTTATTAATGCAGGAAACAAAAATAATTATACGATTGCTAAAACATTATTCCATAATATACTCGTAGGTGTATGAAGGGACAAAGGTATAGTTGGAATGGCATTATGATCTGCGAGAAACATGGGAAAAAATCTGAATAAAAAAATGTGTCTAGTAATGGGATAATAAATAATGGGCTACAAACATAGCACGAATGGAAGAAACACAAATACAAAATATATAATATTATATTATGTACTAGCGGGCCCGACAGACGTTGTCCTGCTCGACCGTTGGCTTGCCTGCTATTAGCTGGTTCCGCAAACGTTTTTTTGATATTCGAATTTTCCACCTACTCGGTCCAATTGTGAATCTAAACCATCCATCTAAACTCAAACAAACAAAAAATTTAATCAATACTTAATAACAAAAATTTGGTCAAAAAACTTTTGTTTTTCCTAGAACCAGATTAATAAGGAAGTAAGGACACGTTTTTTATTTTTGCCTCTTTTGAGCAATTTATATATTCGTAATAAGAGTTAGTTTTTTGTTTCATCTCATGTGATTGACTAAGAGTCCTTGTCGTGCTCAAATCAAAATTATGAATCGGGTTGTGGTCCCGCGGCTAGTGTTGCGGACTCACAGTTCAGAGGTCCGAGGTTCGAACCTTACTTTACTACCCCAACTTGATTTTCATTTTCTAATAGTGAGTTATTTACAACTCGTTAGAAATGGCCCCAAAAATCGAAATATTTTGGTAAACAATAACGCAAATGTTTCCTTTAAAAAAATCGTTCGAAAACTACTGATTTAGTGCTATAATCAAGGGAGAAAATACGGAAATACGTGTTAATGAAGAAAAGTCAGACCGTATTTTACCCTGAGCCTTCTAAAATTATGACACTAACTCATGCCTAACGCCAATTTATTCATTCTTTAACCGCTAGCCGGGTTTTGCGTGAGCTTGACATTTGATTTGAAACCAAAAGAAAAATGACTGATTGTGTCGTGAAAGCGAGCAATTTTTTATCGATTAAAAGGAAAATTCTTTTCATTGATAAGTGGGTACCTTTTTATGATTTAATTCCAAAAGTAAAAATTATTAATATTCAAATATTGAATTAAAGTAGGTACCTAGGTACTTGTATATGGTTGAATTCCAAAACATGAAATAATTCATATTCAAATATAGAATTCTTTTTGCATATCTCAAAGGCCCTTTTCACAGATGCCACGTTAATCCACCCGGCGCGGTAATTTTACTGGGTTCGCCCTACAAAAGCTGACACAACGTGTCCCCGGTAAAATTATCGCGCCGGGTGGATTGGCGTGGCATGTGGGAAAAGGGCCAAACTCTGCGTTTCTACCATAAGAGGTGTACTTTAGGTAGGAATGAGATTTTCAAAAATGTAACGTCAGTTAATATTATTTTATCATTACTGAAAATCCATTAAAAAGAAATAAATGGTTAAAAATTATAAGGAGTGTAAGGAAAGAATCTGATTGGGATCCATAAAGAGCGAATGCTGTTTGTAAACATTCAAAAACAAACTTTTTTTACACACAAAAAACAACATCCTTCCATTTTTTTGTATATGAATTCTCGTCGAATGCAACCCTGGTAGGTCAATGAAAAAAAAATACGCTCCAAACTGTTTTTTTGTACATATTAGATTGAAGATTTCAATATCTACGAACACGCGCAGCACAAAGATCTACATTTCGCTGAAAACCGCACGTAAATCGGTTAAGCCGTTTAGGAGGAGTTCAGTGACATCACACGTACAGAAGAATTATATGTATATTTAATAAAGATGTAACATATGTAACATACATAATACATAAATAATATAAGTAGTACATCCGTATATCAAAAAAAAATATATTTTAAATTCCATAAATACGGATTTTTTTAGTTGACGATATCGATTCGTTTAATTTGCCATGGATAAAAAAACCATTTTCTGTTTGGAAAAAAAAAATATTTTATCGACGAGATTAATTTTTATTTATGAAGCGATCGGAAGGATTTTTGATAGTGACGAAATATAACGATATGATAACACCAGGGTGCTATGAGTGAGAATGGATAGCAGCGTAGCGTATTGATTGCTGGCGCAAACGGCGCGCATTGAAATTGAATGAGGTACGTGTATTTTACTGATTAACCGATTCACTTTCATGCGCTCCTGATACTATGGTACAGTTCTGAGCAACAAGACAACGCGCGGCTGGCACACAAACAAGGTCGAGGGGGGTGAACCATCTCTGTTTTCTATTTGAACTCAAAGACGGCGACTAAATTAATAAGGTGAGACTTTTAATTTCCCCTCCAGATAGATGCTGGCTAACGTCATATAATTTTAACTTAAGAAATTTAGTATAAAAATACAAAAAGTAGACATTTAATAAAATTTTAAGCGCGGCACATTTCTGCAGTAATTCCGGTTTCCAATTATGACATACCGAAGAAAATATTTAATCACGATGGCGCTAAAGAAAAATGACGCGAATTTCCTGTCTGTGAAACACCGTGCACTAAGCTCGAACATTTACAAAAACGTTCAGCTGCTATAGTTCCGGTTTGCTGTCAAATGACATTATGTACGGTCAGTAAATTATTTAAAATGTAGTGATCGAAAATTCCAGGACGATGTTGAGGCTAATCATTGTAATACAACACTTATTCATGGGCAAATTCTATTTAGCTGTGCACATTGTGCATAACAAATAATATCAACATTTTCATAGTACGGGTTGCTTTTTAAAGTTTTCAATGTAAATCCAGTTTATAATTGCTTTTATAAATTGGATTTACGTTGCTCCATTGGCAAAAAAAGTAAGAATTATTATAAAAATGAAAAAACAAATCGCTGATGTCACAAACCGTGTGGCAAAACTTAAGTGGCTACGGGCAGGACTTATGGCTAGACAGGGGGACACCGGATGGGCGCCATGAATATTGAAGTGGAGGCCCTGGGCAAATAAACGAATAGTCAAAAGGTCACCAGAGAGATAGACTACCGATATTGTCCAGATACCTGGTAGTACCTGGATGCGGAGGGATCAAGACAGAGACGAGAGGAATAAGTTGGAAGAGGCTTATGTCCAGCAGTGGAGAGAGGAAGGCTAGAGAAGAAGAAGATTGTAAAAACTTACCGTTGTTGATGGAGCCTGCAATCGAGGTAACTACGGACTGGTGACTGTTCATTTCTACATTAGGCTTGGATGAAGGAGAATTCTGTTCCAGTTTGATAGGCATCATTCCATGGTGGCTGTCAATACTCTGAGGCTCTCTCTTGACTTGCACTAAAGCGCCTCCCATAGTCGGAACAGTTGTTGTCCAGGACACTGGATTAGTTCTGCTGCAACCTCCGTTTGAAATCAACGATCCATCATTTAAAAAGTGCTGCATTTTCTTGGCGGGAGACTCGACCACGCAGGAATTGCAAGACTTTTTTGAAGTTGTGATTATGTTCTCTGTTTTGATTGTCAGGGGTTGCATTGTTGTTGTGATCACGTCTGATAAGTTAGTTCTGTTGTCCCATGTCCTGGAGTCATCTGTCTGCATTTCGCAGCAGATGGTGTTGGAATTGAAGCACTTCTTGGCTGCCTGGAAGGTGGTGGTGTGCATGCCTTGCTGCTCTATGAGAATGTTGGTGGTACTGGTGGAGTTGTGGTTGGAGTATGAGCCCAGCAGGTCTAGCTGCAGGGGGGAGTAGGGAGAGCCGGGCGGTGGAGTGGGAGCGCCTAGACCCCCCACAGAGAAGTTGCCTGCAGCAGAAAACAGCGACTCGGACACTGAAACAAAATAAAAAATAATAAGTTACACTTGCGTTAAATTATTTTATATTTTTTACGAAACCATAGGGTATTTTCAAGATTTTTTTACTATCATTTTGAAATTACGATAGCACAGGTATTTTTTTTCCGCGAGACGTAAGATAATGTTTCTACAGTGGTTTAAAATACAGGAGACGCATTACGTTGCGGCGCTAAACTTTTACGCAATGTTAGTTAGAAGCGCACTCGACGAGCATGACGTGTGATGACAAAGTGACGTGACGCTATCACGAGCCGTTTTGTATGTGCTCGCTTTTAAACTCGAAAATTTACAAATGAAAACTTGGTGTTTATACATTGGTAGTTATTAAGCTATTCCATTAGAATCATAAAAATCCACTCAGAATATTTTATATATTTTCAAACTTTTCCGATAGGTGAAAATGCCCCATTACATTGTGACCGCGCGGGCGCGGCAATCGCCAACGCTCGGCACTATGGCTACTCGCTTATGTCTTCATAATCTCAAAACTAAAATAATTTATATCTTACCACGGAGAAAGAAAAAATGATAAAAAAGATGAGTTTTGTACAGTCAATTCAAGTCATAAATAAACTTTGCTTATGTGTGCTTGCCAGAATGTTTTTAAATAAAATATTCGAGTGTGCCTACTAACACAAACGAAATTTGTATGTTTATTTGGTTCACCGACGGGCAGTGACATGACATATTAAACCTTCGAACCCACTGTAAATAAATTAAACGCTATTTTATGGTTTTACGCTATTGGAGCTCGCGTTTTAAAAGGATTCATTGCAAATAATATATGTAAAAATAACATACCAGTCAGTGATATGTTAGTTGCTAGAATTCCGCTTGTCCATGCACTCTGTATTTGCAAGACGTTTGATAATCTATCTTATTAAAATGTTATTCACATGCACCATTATTATTATTATGGATAACTTATATAGCGCCATTTTCGTAATATAATACCTCAAGGGCGCTTTACAAAGTGGTTATATAAAGATATATATTTAATTTTAACTTTTTTAATTTTAGAAAAACAATGTGCTTTGTCACCACATGCTAAGGATTTATTTAAATGATTTAGAGGACAAGTGGGTTTTGAGTTTCTTCCGAAACATCACTTCACTATCACAGTTTCGGACTTCTGCTGGGAGAGCATTCCATGCCGTGGGGCCTGCGACCGCAAATGCGCGTTCGCCGAATTTGGTGCGCTGTTTGCGTAGAGGTATAATAACTTTTCCTTTCGACGTAGATGTAGCTGATCTAGTCAGCTAGATCATCTGGAATGCAGAGTTCCCTTAGATATTCTGGAGCAGAGTTGTGCAGTGACTTAACATAAGCCAACGGAGTTTGTATTCCACCCTCTGTGGAAAACGTAGCCAGTGTAATTCCCGAAGTAGTGGAGTGATATGACTGAACTTAGAGATTCCAAAAATAAGTCTCGCTGCGGCATTCAATACAGACTGTAGGCGAGTCATTTTATTCATTGGTAGACCTGCGTAGATACCATTACAATAATCGACTCTAGACACTACAAACGCATTTATTAATTGATTGTAGGTGCAAGCCGTGTTGGAATATTTATATATTCTTTTCACAGCGTTCTTAAGGCGATTTTTAACAAAAATGGCGCTATATATATTATCCAACAATATAATATATCTATAAAGCAAAAACTGTGAAAAATCATTATTCAGTAAAATTCAAGCAAGGAGTATTTTTTACACCTTTCAAAAATATTTTTTTTGTGGTATGATTTACATATTTCCTTCTCTAAAATTTTCTCTATCTTTTTGGTAATATGTTGTACATATTTGTTTATAAATTTGAGTAAACCACTTTAATTTTCAGTTATGCCTCATGGACCGGTTTCTAGTTTACTTAGTGCCTCATGGTCAGGACTTTTACTAAAGTATACTGCCGTCATAAGCAAAAGGCAGTTATTGGCCAAAGTATTTTTTTAAGATATGCAAATTAAAAAAAAACTGTAAATAATCATAAGTAAAAACACAGTATGTCAATTGTTTCCAAATCATAAAACCTGTGTGAATCATATTATCTACATTGACTTTTTGCATAAAGATCTCTAGATATCATGTTATTGCTAAAAAAAACTTTAAAAAACATATCGTTATTCGTGATAAAATATATTTTTTTACTGCTCATTCTTTCTTCTTCTTTTGGCACTCCTACCGGAGGTTGGCGACCATCGTTCGAAAAATAAATTCAAATTAAAAATAATTCAATATAAAGTTACTTTAATAACAGCAATTAATGAGGACTACACACAAACATTAAACGTGTATTTAAATAAAAGAAGATTTGCTAATTATTAAAGTTTTTTAAAGATTAATAATATGCTTATTATTTGGTTAACAATTCGTAGATGTTAACTATTTATGCACATTAGTATCAGAGGGCGCGCTGAAAACATGTCGTGACATTGAATATTTTCAGCAAGCTTATTATAATATTTATAAGCTTGTTAAAATTTGGGTCACAACTACATATAGCTATTCGTAAACATGCTGCCAAATGGTCATCTGTCAAACGGGAGCGATGTGTAGTTTTGATTGCATTCACTATACAAAATGTAGATTCGCAGAGGAAATTGGATCCAAAAAAAGTTGTCAAATATGCCGCACATCTCCACAAACATGGATATTTTTCTTCACAAAGTAAATTCCTATTTGAAATAAGGATTGGCGAGCAACTAGAATAGTCACGCAGTCGACGCTTTGACCACCCACGGTATATGCGTATTTAGTATAGTATTAAAGTGGTTTATTATAATTTGTAAACAAATAAGTGTATTTCAATATTTCTTTGAAAAAAAACTAAAGTTGGTTTAACTAGGTACGTTAATCAGGTATAATATATTATTTCAATTACAAAACCTGAAATATGAATAAGATTTTACTAAGCGAAGATATAAAATTCAAATGCAGTGTTTCGTTTATGTAATTGATGTAGTATTTGCACGCTTGTTTTGTTTTATAGACATAATATTGTACGAAGCACTCCAAATAATGAAATTTATACGAGCTATCATCAAAAAAACAAATTATTTAGTCATAATATATTTTTGCGTGGGTAGATAGTTGATACCAAAATGTCTTCTATACACGTTGCACCCATAAAATGCGAATATAAAAATTATAATAATAATGTTCAGTGTTCACCCTTCTCAGCTGACCGAGCAGACCCAAACAACCCCTGGACATGCCGGAAGGCCTGTCACTGCTGTTTCTGGGGTGAGGGGATGGGAGATGGGCGGAGGATACCGAGGGTAGGTAGAGGGGGAGCAGGAGGAAACCTGTTGGGGTGAATCGGGGATCGATACACGCAACGCGATAGATAGATGGATACCCTTCATATGTACATTGCATTGATAGAGAAGAGACGGTCGCTTGATAGAAACAGCCGATATTATCTACTCGATGAATAGTAAAACTGAATGAATTGTTGAATGAAAAATCAAAGGATACATTTGATTTAATTTTAATAAAATTTCGTTTGTTATATTTACGAAGATATTTCGATGTGATGTGAACAATACTCCATCTTAAAATGTACCGTAAAGGATAAACCAAGGGAGTCACATTGAACGAAATGTTCAGAAACCAAGACTTTGTGATTGTGTGATTTCCAAAACATCGTAGATTTTTAAACCAAATGAGATAATTTGAACATATAAAAAAATATCAATGTATAATAATGATTATTTGGATAATAATAGCACATATTAAAATAGCATATCTGGGACAACTGATGTTTATTTCAAGATTTATTTCAACTTAAAAAATATTTTTATGACGAATGTGGATTAGGTGTTTTATTCGCGTATTGTTGCGATAATGGGGAAATATCACATACTACGAATTCCGATAAAAATACATGAAATGGATTAAGAAAAATTTATTGTATTTTTAAAATCAATATGGATGTTTATTTTATTTATATATTTATACTTTTACAATGCTTGTATTATTTTTTTTATACAGAATAACGTTCCCTCACTGGGTGTCCCATGCAGAGGGAAACATTTTACAAAAAGTGAAACATGGTTTAAATTAGTTATTAAACATAGTTAACATAATAATAAAATAAAAAAGTAATTAATCTAATTAACCCAATTATCATCTTAAACATAATAAGCAATGGAGATGTTTTCATACATAACATTAAAAAATAAGTTACTAAAAAATATGTCCATAGAAAAACGCGACATGTTTGGCCTTGGTTACATAACATTAACGCGACATGTTAGGTTCGTGACGATGTTCTATTTAAACGGTCACAAAGTTCAAAATTGACCGAATCGTATTTTTTTTACTAAACTGTACGTCATAGATCCTTATCAATTTAAAATTGTAAAAAAAGTTATATTTCCCTATTTCTGCATTTTTAACTTCAAAACGGCAAAAAGTGGACTAACTAAGGTACAGAAGTTATCAACTGAGTTTTTCAATCGGTTTTTATGTTACAAAAAAATCGAAATGATGATGCATCTAGAATTCCTAATTAAATTGTATTTTTGAGAATTTAGGTACCGGCTCTTAACCCTTATACTGCTAAACAACGATATATCGTTGTTGTTAATCCCTATCATAAAGTTCTAACTAGACTGATGCTGACGTCATAATCCCCAAAAGGGTAAATGAATTCGGGAACTGCTTGTTGCACTTAACCGTCAGTGGTATAAAACATTTTCAAAACATAAAAATGACTTATTCGACGGGTTATTATTTAGTTTCGTACCTATTTCAGCCCTACGGAAAATTTTATACAAAAAATGTTTTCTTACGCGCTGTAAAAATTTAAGCATTAAATTGTACGGCAAAGTTTCTTGAAAATGAATAAAAAATCATTAAAAATATTTTAATGAAAACGAACAACTTTGAACGACGTCACTTGTTCATATGAATCAATCAATGATAAGAGGGTTGTGTAAGATTTCCGGTTTGCTAATCGTCAATGGACCAATCAATAGAACTAACCGAGAAAAAGCGGAAGAGAACTTGCGACGTCACACGCGGATTAATGTCAGAAATACAAAACTTTAAAATATCGTAGCGCTGATAATACGATACATAAAAAATGAAAAAAAAAGCTTTGTCTATTAACTTTTTTTTTTTAAAACCTCTAAACATCCTCATTATAAATTTACTTGTGTTGTTTAAATTCGCAGTGCTTTTAAGAAAAGAGAAACGACTAAACACGGGAAACTTCTAGCCAGTCGGAACCTGAAACTGAACTTTTTTACATTCCAAAAACAGTGAAATAAAAAATAAATCAATGTTAATAGTTAGATTTTTAATCACTTATATGATATTTGAGGAAAATAATTATATTTGGTGTTTTCCCCGCTATTAAACCCGAGTCAGTGATTACAAAAATATTGATGTACTTCCGTAATGAATAACTAATTGAATACTTTACCTTTAATATAATAACTCTTATCTAGTGAGGTCCCTATATCACCGGAAAACCCCATAATTAAGAATATAAACAAATAAGTAAAGAGCCATAAAACATAAAAATAATTCACCATGGAACCTAATGATTGTCAATTAGGACGTTTGAATATAAAAAAAATCATTTGTTAATTTATTATAATGGGTACCCACAGTAATGGGAAATCAAAATGTTTTAGCTGTTCATTAGGTAGTAATTATTACTCTACTAACAAAACGTAATTATTACGATACAAACTCTATTCTACAAACAAAACGTAAATGAGGTATATCAGCTCGATATTGATCCAAAAATACTTCAGAAAAAGCTTCTTCGATTTCGTGCTCTTCGTAAGAGTCATATTATAAATTATTATCACAACCACTTAAAAAAATATCGTTATTGTCATATTCACTTTCGGAATAGGTTGAGCTGCTAAGCCTCCGAGTTTCTCGGCGAGGTACTATTATTTCTTTATCACTTTCATTATCCGTTATCATTTTGAATTATATATTTTGTAAATTTATTCATAATAAAAAGGACGCTTTGCAGAGTTAAATTGTTAATTAGAGTAACGAAGTAAGATTAAAAATATATATAAATGTAAAAAATATGTAATTTACCTCAGCTTTTTGTAATTTCGGCAACTGTTGTCTATCTCGCTCAGTCCATTGTGCGTGAACTAGCTATTATCGAAACGGAATATTTTTCTTAGAAGAAATATCAATTTGTGAGACAGTTGTACAAAAACATATTTTTTTTAAATTTAAATTATATTATAACAACTACCAAGAAATAATATCACTTCTTTGTACATTTACCGGTTACCTTTAGGTTTCAATCTAAATAACTCCCTACAAACATTTAGACATACTCAAAATATTGTTGATTAAAATAACTTGCATAAAAAATTTAAAGTAATTACCTAGGAGGTGAAATAATTTATCCAGATGAAACTTACCGACATCAATAAAGGTTTCAGCTCTTTTAGTTTGCAAAAGTCAACAGATGGAAGAGTTGAGGTAATGTAAAAATAATCATGAATATGTATGTGTAGACATACCCAGAATAGTGAATATCTCGCAGTGTGTAAAGTGGTAATTTAAACCAGCCAATTACAGATCATAAGTCCTGTAAATGCCTAGACTTCCATATCCCTTGGCAAAAATGTTTTTCCTCTCTGTTGCAACAAATTTCAAGATATATTTTACTCAATTTTTGTTTAAATGCATTGATGGAAGTGGTAGGTTTGATAATTTATAACAGAGCACTTTGCTCCGCAATTAACAAAAAAACTATAATAATTATTTCGTTTCAATAATAACAATGCGCTTTGAGATTGCAGTACGAGATCAGTTTGTTTGTTTTTATTTTCAATTAAGAAAGGGTTTACAACCGCTGTACGAAAATTGTCTATTTGCGGCACGAGTTGTCCATCTTGCTCACTCCATTAGGCTTGAATTAGATATTTATGAAATGGAAGATTTTTCTTGGAATTGCTATTAATTGATAAAACAGTAGTGTGTTTGGAAAACAACGTATTCGATAAAATATTTTTGAAATGTATAAATAAGAGGATTTCTGATTAGATTCTTGAAAAACTGCGTAGCAGCGTAAGGGTTAAATAATAAAATTAATAAAAAGTAAATGACATTATTTTGATTTATATATTTTTTGTTAATGGGATACTCGGACTTGGAGATACGAGTATAATAATATGTACATAATAAAAACAAATAAGGTAGGCATATGAATAATATAGTCATTCATTACGGAAAAATGTATTAAAGGGGCGACTAGCTTAGCCACCAACAAAAACACAAAATGTGTGTTAGCAAGCATATATTATGAATAAGTTCATAAATATTAGATGCGCGTGGAAATGTCACAGCTATCGTCCAGTTTCTATCCTCACCAATCGAACCCGTCACATGCTAACTATTTCCGGAAAATCGATATTACCTATAAATAATAATCAGGTCGGTCACCTGTTTTCAAAAATAATTTTATTCTGAATGATTTTATTTTCAGCATACGCAATTTCCTCGTTTTCGTCTTCCGTTTTCCGTTTCCCGTCAAAACATCAAATGTCAAATCAGGTTACGGACTACATTGAAGCGCGTACCAGGATAGCAGAGCCGAAGGCGGCTGGAAGCGAGAGAACAGCGTTCTATGGGCGGGAGCGAGTGTACGCATGTGTTGGTATTATTGGTTGTGTGCACAAGACGCTGCGACGGTGTTGGTACACACGCCTGCGGAGAAGCGTGCTGTGTGTGCATAACTGAACTACGAGCGGTTTTGAAGTCCCTCCTATTTGATCAGGAGAGCAGAACTGCAAGAGGATAGCTAGACGCATTTAAATTATGACGAAGATTCGTGTGAGAGAGACGTTATGTATTATTTTTGTTATAATAGTGGCTTGGATCTAAAAGAGCTAATATCGTACATCGCAATTTTCAGGAGGGTAATTTTTCAGCCATTTTGTGGCGTTTTAATGAACTGTCTCACGTGTTTAATAACGAATATTAATGAAAACACATAATCACATTATATGTATGTGTAAATAAAATAGCTAATTTGTTTCATTGACAACGATTCTCTACCGTTGGCAAAAAATAAATTAACTGACATTGCCCCTTAGTAGATCCATCATTATAAAATGTATTTTTTATTGTAACAAAACTATAATGAATATTTTCAGTCTTTTGTTGATATGTATTCAACGAATAAAAACGTATGTATTTTCATAATATGAAAAACGGTGAAACAAAGGATAAGTGAACCCGCGGTATGAGCAAAAAGAACGACAGTATAAAGTTTTACGACAGCGATCGGTCGCGATGTCCAAAACTTCAAACGTCAAAACGATTCGCGGTTGCTTCGCTCATTTATCCGGGTAGCATAACCTCCGAGAAGATGTGTAGTAATTCCATCGCGGAGAGGCGGCCGTCTAACCACACTGGGCGGGAGCGGGAGTGGGAGGGGGAGGGTGGGCGAGGCGCCTGCGCACGGACCAGCCCACTCGTGCGCTCCAAGGTCAACCGGTCACTCATACATACAAACACAGTCACCGACACAGACTAAATAACCGTGATAGCGACGATGCATTGTGTGGTATCATTTTGTATGCTTATCTGGATATTTAATTATTGAGCAACGTGCCACTAAATCGAGCGTTGTTAATAAAAACGATAACAACTCACAGCTAGTAGTTTATACCATTAAAATAATTTTGTCACGAAGTGCCTATTTTCTATAAACGACTCACGACAAAAACGTTCCGCGAGAGAAAATGGAAAAAAATCAAACAAACGTGTGTAGAGACCTAAACAACACAACATCAGAGTAAATTTATAGAATTCAGTTAGTAACAAAATATGTCAAGTATCCCTTTAACTTATGTGTTCCTAGTAGTTTTGTTCAATTTAATAGTTCCAAATACAATTTCAAATGCTCGCGTTTTTGCGCAGTTAAGATGCTATGAATTAATTGAGTAATTTGTAAAATAATATGAGAATATTAATTCGTTGGTAGTAAAAATTGTGTCCGTTTGTTACCATTTTGATTTACTTTGGGTGCTCATTTTTATATTTGGAAAAAACCGGACTCAACTTTTGTTAACACCTTAATAGGGTCAAAGCACCAATGAATGACCGTTTAAGGTTCAGCTTGTAGTGAAATCCGCATTAAAGGTATACATTTCATTATTTAAGCGTACAAAATAAAAGAAAACAATAAAAAACACATTAATTTTTCCAAGTACTTTTACTTTTTTATTGAAATACGAGTATTACAATTATAATTGATATTACTCTAAAAAAATAGCAGAATCAATAGTGAATGACCACTACTACCCCAGTAAAAATAATACTTAGATTAAGTTACATCATAACACCCTAACACATTAGAATATATATGGATATATTCAAACAATTGTATAAGAAATAGCATCAAATAAAACACTTACCACACCTTTCCTTATAAAAACACTATCAATCTCAGAACAATAACGGGAAGACGACGCACTATTACCTTTTGACAACTCACAGTTCAAAACTGATAAATTTGTTTCTTACCAAAAGATGTGTCCGCCTACTGCTTTTGTCATAGTTTCTAGTATTAAAAGTTGTTTGACTGGACACATGTAGCAATTCTTATTATATTGTGTTTTACTAACCAATGGTCATTTACTGGGGGGTGGTCATTTACTGGTGCTTTGACCCTACTTGTTATTTGATAGGATATAAAATATTTAGTCTAAGCTTTGACAAATGAATAGTTATGTTCTGAAACCGGTCTGCTTTTACACAATCTAAATACGTAGTTATATTATTTTAGTTGGAATATGCTTACTAAAAAATAATTTAAAGATAATATCAAATTGTTGGCGATACTCATATAAATGTTGGGTAGGCAGTGTGGTAATCTGCAATGCTGTCCTATTCGTCCGCAAGAAATGCTATTGACGATTGACACAGGGCATAACAACCCAACAAATAATAATAATAATAAAGAACTAACAGGAACCAATAAGCCCGGAATCAGAAATTAAAGCTAATACTGGAAGAACCAATACAAAAAATGGGCCTTTTGAATACGTGTTATTAGTTGTGTACAGCAACAACATCAAATGGCCCTGCATTTCTAGCATTTTAGAAGAATTATATTTATGATTTTTGTGTCCAGACGGATGAAGAATACAGTTATGTGTGAGAAATAGAACCAAAACCCTGGACGAGTGTTTCCGACTCGATGGCTGCTCTCAGATAAAAGTCTTAAATAAGGAAATCGATTGGAGATAATCCGCCTCGTTGTGAAGTAATTGGCGTGTACGGCTACCATTCTTGAGATTCTGGGTTCTATTCCTGACAGGGTGGACGTTAAATTTTATTTTCTTAGGGTGGTTTTACACAGTGATATTTTACCGTTCCTGGAACGGAACCTGAAGCGTAATACGTTCCCTTCCACGTAGTAAACGCGATCGATATGGGTTGCAATTGCAATTATAGTGCAGTACCCTATGCACCACTGGGTGCGGAAAGGGGGTTGATGATGATGATATGTAGGATTTAGATAATGATGTATTATATATGCATTGAGGCGTACCTTTATAGGCGTGCGTGGCGCTGCTCGAGGCAGAAGCGACTCTGTGGGCAGCCTGGGGGGCGGGCGGGAACAGCGAGTACACGCCATACCGCCCACCGCCTGGAAAATAAAATATCAACATTAATACCGCATACTCATTACTCATTTATCTATGTAAATTGCGATAGCTGAAAAATAATGCCGTTGCACCAATGACAAAGGCTCGGGGCTGTAAACAAATGCATAAAAACCATAGCTCCATAAAATATGCACGGCTGATAGATGTATCAGTGCACTCAAATTATGCCTATATAAATAGACCGTTAACTCTTGTGTGACTGTGATGTCACACTAGTCTACATACGATACGATACGAGACTTGATATATATCTCTATTTAAAAAAAATATGAAGTATATTTTCACACCGGATTCGGAAAGTAAAATTTGTATAACTATGCTGGATTTTGCGAAGAATAAATGTGACGCCACATACAGCAATAAATCTGTAAAGTAGAGAGCACGTAGAACTCGTAACAAGGAAGACAGAGACCCTGTTCTGTAGCTGGTGTTTGTGTAAAATAGATTCAGTCGGTTATTGACAGTGATGGGGGATGCACGAATGTAAGAGATGACCGGTATTTATTATATTAATGATTTTAAATATATTTTGTTGTATACCATTATTTTATTGCCCTTGTTTGTCTTTGCTACATAATTTTACGTTATTATTATTCAGTTTCTTGCACATATGTTTCTTCATATAACTATTGTAAGTAGCTTAGGCCGTGTATATAATAAATATAAATAAAAATATGTGTAAATTGTAACTGTTTTCAATTTTAATTGGTTTACGAACAGATTTAATTTTAAGTATCACAACCCATAAGTTGTGTTAACAAAATAATTTTACTTCTGATTTCTGTGTTATTCCTAATTTTCTGTAACGTCATGTTTTGAGCAAGAACTCGACGCTATAATTTGAATAATTTTTTTGAACTGGTATTATCTTAGAGTATATACATATCTATACTCTAAGGGTAAAATTGCGTACCTACAACAACCAAGAATTAATGATCACTCGATTAAAAAGATACAGGCAGGGCAAAATAGCGAGAGACCGTAAAACTAAAATTGTTTTTTGAAAATTTGAATGTGACAAGGTAGATTTTCTTTGGTTATATTTTTACTCAGTCATCGTACGGGCGCGGTAAAAATGTTGTGGTGACATGGCCGATTTTGAACCTAAGGACAAAGTTCTCTAACCTAACGCGTCTTAACTCGATATCTATTCAAAACTCTAGAAAACTTTGGGGCTGTTGCGCAAAAGGCAACATTGTTTTTCTTTGCGAGATATTGTTTTGTTGCGAGAAAAGACGATAAAAAGGAACGAGGTTTATTGTTTCAACAGTATGTCGTCAATTTCGATTCGTTTTTTTCTATCCTCAATCCTCAACAGAGGCGTGTTGTATTCAATTTAAAATGGTTACTCGTATAAGAATTGACGTGTACAAACGAACTAAATTAATACATTGTCTCGAGATCGTCAAACGGCCTGTTCATCGCGACCAACGTAACGGTTTACTGTATATTGTATAAGTTTCTAAGAGCTTCTTCCGAAGAGGCCAAGCACAGAAGGTTCAATGGAAAAATCAACATAATTTTGCGCCAAGTCATCTTTGCCGTGCTCGAAGTCTCTTCAGAACGTTGCCCACATTTAATCTGCCTCCATCGATATCTGCATACACGAATGCTGTAAACCTTTGACAATATTATTTAATGGCCCATTCTCTGCCATTTTTAAAACTTTTTTATGCTCGTCCATAAAAGCAAACGCAAATCTTTGAATTTTTAATGTGAGAAAAATTCGCGAAGTCCAAAACCACGATGCATCGGCTCGTCGCTCGGTCGTAAAGCCGGACATAATAAGCGATTGATTGTCGAGGCTCGAATGGTACAAAGAGTTTTAGTTGTTCTGCGCTCGGAACAAAAAATAAACTATAGTCCTTAAAATATAGCTTGATTAGAATGACAGCTGTCAAACTAATCTCATAAGTGATGGGAAATTACTGATCACTGATCACCGATCAAATCGATTTTATCAGTTATTTCATGCAATCATAAAACTCTGTTTCCGAAAATTGATATAAAAAACGAAAAAACAGCCTATTAAAGTGTGTTTAACACAATTATTCACCAAAAAACAAGACAATTATATTTTTTTCATAAACAACATCAAATGAATTATTTTTTTATTTGATCAATTTGTCCCATCTAACGTTTTTGCAAATGATGGAATCTTGTAAGAACGTCGTTAATAATTAGGTTTATTTTAGTTTTTTTTTAGTTTTAAAGCTAATTTTATATATTAATGTTGATTTATGTGTCAAGCATTGTATTCAAAAAATAAATGAACACGCCAGAAACGAATGATTTTTCGTGTGTCAATATAAATATCTCCTTTGACGTTTACTACAAAGTTATGTCGTCACATTTTCTGACAAATGTCATTCTAATCAAGCTATATTTTAAGGACTATAGGCACATCTTCTAAGTCTGACATTATTAACTTCCTGCAAAAATATTTGTAAAAAAGCAGACCCGATCTGTTCTTCCGTTGCGGGTATTTTTTGCACAATGTCTGAGATGTACGTTAAGAGGATATGTAGTGGCAGGGCAATTTTATTTATTTATTTTATAGAAACATACAGTCATCAATGACTCAATTACATATTAAAGATAAGGTTAAAATACAGACCAGGTAAATATCTAAATCATAATTAAATATACTAAATTATGGGACCTTCTTAAATGTGTGCATGTATATATATATGTAAGAGGTTGTGCTCGAGTGTATTTGCATGCGCGCGCATCATTAAAAAGCAAGTGGGAGCGTATCGCAGCCAGATAGAATAAGTCATTTGATGAATAGGTATTTGAACATAGTTTTTCAGTCACTATAACGCAGACGCCTCCTCGATACTGTGCGAAAAAGACAGCTGCATGTCCGGACTGATTATGCCTGACCGAATGACAAAATTTAGGTCTCCTATTACCGATTTCCGCACCCCAAAAGAAAATCGATATTAACAAATCACAACAGGGATGGAGAATACCTTAAATAAGGGAATATGGAAGTCTAGGCATTTACAGGGCTTGTGACCTGTCATTGGCTGGTTTAAGTGGCTACTTTACACACTGTGTAACATTCACCATTTTGCCTATGTTTGAACATCCATATTTTTTGTTGTGAAGATATTCATCTGACTGAATTATTTCACATACTAGGCAACGCCTGAAATCAATTTTTCAATTTCTATTTCAATCTAGTGTAGGGTTGCCATTCGTCCCGATATATCGGGACTGTCACCGTTATTGAGCCTTCTGTCCCGACGTCCCGATGAAACGTATAATGTCCCAATTTAAACTTACACAGTGCATCGCTGTTAATCAATAAAAATCACAGCCGTACAGACAATGAATGTGAAAATAAGGTGGCACATCTTTCAGCAATTGGTATATCTTAAGAACTTTATAGAAGCTGAACTTGCCTCGATGTAGTGAAAGTTGATAGGTTCTGCGAAAGAAAAATGTTTTTTTTTTTGATTTTTGAAATTGAGCGAGTATTTTATTTCCATTCCTGCTCATAAAACCATGGTGGAAAAAGTTATATCATTGATTGGCCCAGTAAAAAGGACCGATAAAAAATATATTTTTATTTTTATTATTTAACTTTTGACATGTTATTTGTACATTGGCGGGCTTATTGCCAAATGGCAATTTCTTCCAACCAACCAATAAAATAAAAGTTTTATTTTTATAATTCAAGTTACAGAACATATTCAATAGAAAAAAAAATTAAAAAGCTAAAGATATATTAAAATAGAAATAAACGTATTTGTTTATAAATTACCTTAAACCAAAAGTATTACTCAATGGAAAAAGGAAAAAAGAGGAAAGAGGAAAGGAGGAAAGGAGGAAAGATTAAGGAAGAGAAAGGAGATGTTTCTTCAGACGTGATTTAAACAGAGATAATGTAGTAACATCTTTGATGGTGGGTGGGAGATGATTCCACAGTCGAGCCGCATGGACACTATATGAGTTAGAGAAGAAAGAGGAATTGTGGATGGGTATTAAGAGGGTGCCTTGAGAATTAGAACGAAGAGGTAAACCATGAACTGATAAGCGTTGAAATTTTTCACGCAGGTATATAGGAGCGTTAGGACTATGAAGTACATTGAACAGAAGTGAGAGGGAGTGGTAGTCTCTCCGCTGTCTAAATATCGTCTGCTGCCAGGGACTGTATGATCAATATTGCAGTAATATGTTAATTTGGAATTCCAGAACGTCCCGATCAGACCCGAGCAAAATATGGCTACCCTACTATAGTGCCATATCCAGGGACAAAAAAACAAGAATACGTTTGTATGGAGAAAAGTCAGACCGCGTTTCCTCTAAAGGAAGTCTCCGAGTTACTACATTTCCTTTAGACAAGTACGATTACTCACATAACTTACAAGTTATGTAGGTACATTGCGTATTTTAGTTCTAAAACTATTTATTTCCATTGTTCGAGATGGCCGATAAACGATCAAGCGAGAAGTGTAAATGTTCTGCATTTATAATAGTCATCATCATCAAACCCTTATCCGCATCCGGCGGTGCATAGGGCACTGCATTGCTAAATAAAATGCAGCGTGTATCGATCATCCGGTACAGGAAGGTAAGGTGATCGGCCTTACGTTTGAAGTGCTAGTCCAGAGACAATGAAATACTACAGTGGAAAATCAGCATAAAAAATATTTCACATCAACCCTGCCGGAAATCGAAATCGAGACTTCGAGCATGAAAGGCGAACGCGCTAACCACTGTGCTTTTCTCCACTCGATTTTCTTTGTTGGGATTTTTACCTGAGAGCAGCCATCGAGACAAAACACTCGTCCAGGATTCTGATTATATTTCGCGCAAAGAATTGAAGGTGTCCCTCGAATAAGGGTCTATATGCAAAAGAAAATTTTACCGGAGAGGATAAAATCGATTCATAAAGTAATGAATAACTATTTTAGGTTTTATTTATGTTTGTATCGGCACACTTTATTATTTTAAACACATTTAACATTATAAACCATTATAGATAAACCATTCCTTAAAATGTTAGGAAGTAAAACCAACTTGATAACTTGTCAAAATGAATACGAAAATCTTTTCCCGATGTGTAAAGTTTTGACGGTACAGAATATGATATACTATCGCCTGGTAACAGAGGACTTCATGGATTACTATAAAACGCCAATATCACATAAGCACGAAACGCGCCAAAAAGCGAGAGGAAATTTCATAGAAAGAAGAGCCATAAATGCGTATGGAGAGAGGACCAGGGCGTATATACTCCCTCGCATAGTAAAGAGACTCCCGGACGAAATAAATAATAGTGATATGTATAAAAACAAAGTAAAATTGGTCTTTTCAATCAATCTTTTCTTAAATTCTAAGTTTAGTGGGTAAAAAAAAAAAATATATAAAAAAATGGGGAAACCAAACAATTTAAAACAGTGTCAAAAAAAGTGTTTTTTTTTAATACTTATTTATATATTTCGTTATCAAAAAATACTTGATTTACTTGTATTTAATTTTTTTAAACTTTTATTTTATTGATATTTTAAAGATTTTTTAAAAATATTTTATGTAAACATTATTATATTGTGTTATAAAAATGTTTAAAGAGAGAAATCCCTGCAAAAAAACTGCTTTTGCAGTTTGGCGGGAATTAATAAAATTGTTAAGAATTAAAAAAAAGAAAAAAAAAGATATTATAAAAATACCCAGATTCTAAAGAAAAAAATAGTCTTTAGGACAAACATAGGTTTCTCAATAATGTTTTCGTACATTAACTTGCCAATCAATAGTAATCTTCCGTTTTCTCTGTTTATTGACAGTTTTAAGAGCAGCTTTAGAAAGTGCAACATTCGCGTCTTAATATCAATCCATAGAATTTTGATATACGAGTACATGTATAGACCCTTATCATTATGTAACCAATTTTTCAAAATAAATAGGGAAATATCACGTTTGTTTACATTTTTAAAGTAATAAAGGTCTATGAAATACTGCCCAGTAAAAAAAATATTTTTTGATAATTATTAGTAACATAAAAAATACTTTAAATTTGGAATTTGGAATTCCCGTGAAAACGGTCATTCCATTGGCCACGCCCCTAATACGGCACGATTCATGTTTATTTGTTCCTGGCCATTAAAATTTGTTAAGAACAATATCACGAATCTTGACGTCACAACAATCGAGGCCAAATACGTCGCATTTTTCCAACAACGTATTTTTATAAAAAAAATTGTTTACATTTATGTATGAAAACATTTCTCCACAATATCCATATTGATTCTGAAAATACAATTAAATATTCTAAATCCATTTCATATGTTTTTATCGGTATTCGTAGTATGTGATATTTCCTTATTGTGATATAAAAAAACATATTATGTAAATGAACGCAATGCTACACAGACCAGTTTGAAATAATATAAGCACTTTTTGTTGCATGTATTATATAGACCATTATTCGAGGGACACCTTCAATTGTATTCTTCATCCCCCGGACACACAAGAAATTTATAGTAAATACTTAAATTATAAAAACTACGAATCTGTGTTATATTCGAATGTATTTTAACCACCAAAGAAAATATTTTGCGTGTGTTTTCTGCGGGTAAAGATTAAATATCATGTTTGTGGTCAAACATTTGTTTGTGGCGAAGGTTTTCAGCGGTTAAAATTGTAATGTCTCGAAATACGCTGGTTAATCAATTCACAATTCCAACAGCACAATAAGTAATGCTGTTTGCTGAAATCGGAACACCGGCAGTGGTCGCCCGAACAAATATTTCACGCGACGCCGGCCGACACGAGCATGGTGGGCAGAATCAAAGGACAGAAGAAGAAGAAGAAGAAGAAGAAGAAGAAGGCAGTTCAGAAGCTCGGAATGCAACAGCGGAAAAAGTACCAAGAAAATAATACAACTAGATATCGCTAGCCCAAAGCGACAGTGAGATAATCCAAATATTTTCGATTTTGAGATACACATTCAGAGTGGCGGGAGAAGGGGTTAAAAATTGGACGGTCATTTCTTTTGCTAAATAGGTACATGTGTATTTTAAAATACACGAATATATTTATGTCAATATAGATTTTTCCAATATGATACACAAATTTACAAAATACCCAACATGGCGAGTGCACTTTATCTTGGCTCAAAGAGTGTCTTAAAAGGGTCTTAATTCGAAAAACATATTTTACTGTCAACTGCCGTCATCGTAATCTCATAAATAAAAAATACTAGTGCATTTAACTTTTCAAACACAAAAAAAATACAAAAAATTTACGGAATTTAAATTTTACTAGTCAATATGAGTTTAGTGCTTACGAAACGGGCCCCTAACAAACACTAGGTAATTGGACACGTGCAAGAAACAATATATTCTAATAATATTAATTCACAAAGTTAATTTCAATCTTGTAAAAAGGGACGAGAAAATATAAGCTTATGTTAATCCTTTCCATTAAGAATTCGTCCTTCAAGTGTGAAATACATAGGAATTCATGTATCATCGTATCTCTTCCAGTCTAGACCAACGCCAATATCATATTATTATTATCAATCTTATTCTTATCTTCCTCGATTCATATTGTTATCTCCCGGGACAACGCCCGCGATCGAACTAATTTTGGGCGAAATGTTCCGATGTTCATGTACTCTTTCTTTCTCATGAGAAAATCTTTGGAACAGTTATAGAAATGCCCCGCGCATTCGACATAACATGAATATTTGACGGTGCGCGTGCTTAATAGTGTTCTAGATAACACCTATAAAAACATGAAGATGAATAGGTCCTTATATATTAAAATGAATGTTTTTTTTAAATATTATAAAACCTAATGGCATTATTATTTTATTTTTTTTATTTATTTACAATTTTAAAAAACTCGTTAGGGTTACATTAGAAATTTTATATTGTCTAGTCATTGACAAATTTTGGGGGGTCATTGACCCAATAAGCATTAGGGAACGCCGAAACTGCACATGCAGTTATGTTTTTAAATAATGTTTAACATGTTTTTCAATAATAAAATATGGAAGTTAGATATTTAACCTATGTGAAAATATAGTATTGATAATCTACTTCAAATAGTTTAATTCAGTTAGACCCTTTGCACACTTCAAAGTCAGATTGTTTCAGAATATGTTTTGATTCGTATCGTTAATTGTAGTGCTTTCACACTTATAGATTATGCCGACAGGATATAGTCTAAGCTTATAACCGAGTTACACCGTTTAAACCCGCGCTGTGCCAGCGGGTGCCTTGCAAGACATCGGACCTTCCCAGAGTTTTTCTGAGATATCTCACTGTTGCTTTGGTCTAACGATATGAAACTCAGCTTCCCGCTTCTTATGTTGACACTACAATATGAATACCGTAATTTTACTAAGCAACTACCAAACCAAAGATCTCGGGTTTATTTTAAAACTAATTTCATGTTTAAGTTCCATATTACTAGTGTTGTGTGTAGATA
This sequence comes from Micrasema longulum, assembly GCF_059751315.1. Classification (NCBI taxonomy): domain Eukaryota; kingdom Metazoa; phylum Arthropoda; class Insecta; order Trichoptera; family Brachycentridae; genus Micrasema; species Micrasema longulum. Next base: position 410,622 of record NW_028277477.1, on the reverse strand, counting down.
CATATAGTAAGGTACTTAGGAATTCTAGATCTTTCAATAATCATCATCATTCCATGTCCGCTCCCTAGTTGGACCATATGATATCCACAAAGAGCCTCCATGCATCACTGTCGGCTGCTCCTGTCAACTCCCTTGCGTCCTGCCAAGTCAGGTTCTCGTCCCGAAGTTCTGACATAAACTGCCAAAGAACTGTCAGCAGTGGACGTCTAGGACGTCGAGAACCAGATGCCTTGTAAAGTAGGCAAGTGTGGTTAAGGGTCTCAGGAGGCATTCGCAGTATATGGCCTAGCCAATCGTATCGCCTCCGCTTGACGACAGTAGTCACCGGAGTTTGCTGCGTCCGTTCTTTTATTACCTCATTCCACACAAAAAGTCAAACCACCGCACACCCAAGATTCATCTGAGACACCTATTCTCAAAAGTCAGAATTTTGACAGCCTTCATACTATCGAATGTGGCGCCTGCTACTCCTAACTGCTAACCGCTCTCCCAGTTCTTTTTGAAAGCTGACATTTTCTGTAACATATACTCCCAGGTATTTGAAACTCTCGACCCTTTCGGTGATTTGGTTTGACAGAGTCAAGGATTTTGAGCATCGAGGCACGAAGTATTACACAGTACGTGGGTTTTAGAAATATTGATTTTTAAACCCATGCATGCGGAGTACCTATTTCAATGATACAACTGCAATACGCACATCGTACGATAAACTTGTTCGCAACGTACTAGAATACTGTTCCATAATTTGGGACCCTTCGAAGTCAAACCACATCCTTAAAATAGAGAAGCACATTAACATAGAGTTGTAACATTAGAACGCGCAGTATGTTTCTACAGCTTGGAGATGAGCGTTTAGGTGTCAGAAATTTATTGAACGACTAATAAGTGTATAAAAGCCAGATGTTCAAGAACTCAAATGTGGCAAGCACTTTTAAATTGCGGAGCAATGATGCGTAGGTGTGTGGAACCATCGATGGGTAATTGATTTTCTTCGCTTCGCCTGGAAGATTTAGTTAGCGAAACAGGAAAGAGGCAATATAGTGTCGTCTTCTTTCGTACCAGTGGCGTTTTTATTTTGTTTATTCCGGGTAATTTTTTTAGGGCTATTTTATTTAAAAATCACCTCAAGGGCGCTGTACGATAAACATTCCAACACATCTTGCAGCTGCAGAGCGCACGGACGTTTAAAAATCTAGCCCCCGTTTACATTTTACAAAACAAATACTTTTAATAAAAAAAAATAAACGTTTACAGGTAGAATCTAGATTACAACATGTCCTGCAGCTACAGGACGCATCGGCGGTTGGAAATCTAGACCCTATTTACTCTTGAAGTTTAAGTTAGAAATAATTTTAAAGTGAATCTAATTCACATAATATGCAAGCTAATATTATCAAATATTTTGCAGCCATAAAGCGCATGGACAAATAGAATTCTAGCAATATAAACATGATTTCAAAAAGTTTACAAAAAATAAAATATATTGAGCAAAGTAGTATGTTTGACAAGTGCGCATGAAATGATACAACGACACAAAAAGTAAACAGAAAAAAAACTAACAAATAGAGCGTTCCTTTTTATAATATTATGGTTTACGACAAAAGCAATGACCTATAACCAAAGGTCATCAAATGTAGGTAGTGCGTCCAGTATCTTCGCTTATTTATTGCATCTGGCTGACAGCTAGGACTGCGTGGTCCCAAAAAGAGTTTAGCAGATAGGTTACATAGGGGGCACCCTATTTGAAGAAAATATTTAATTGAATGCAATATTCGGAAGAAAAAAACTGCATCAAACATCCGTCACAGTCATTAGCATAATAAGCTGAAGAATTCGAAATAGGTAAAAATGAAGACCACGAAATTTTGAATACACAACTGTGTAATTGTATGATAAAAAAATACACGGAATTTGTGAAGACACATTAAAAAAATCTTGATTTATTCCTTAATAATAATAGTGTCCCCTTCAAAGTTATCACCATCGGAGATAATACACACATGACAGCGTTTTTTCCGATCTTCGAAACATTTCTAGAACGCAATTTTTAGTATGGACTTCAGTTCCGTCAGCAATTCGGTCTTTATCTCCTCTATGGTCGCGAAACGTCATCCTTTCATAATCCTCTTCATCTTTGTGAAAAGGATAAAGTCGCGGGGGACCAAATCAGGTAAATGAAATCAGCATCAATGCGGTCTGGTTTATTTAAATCAAAAAGTAGCAAACGAGCCGCGAGGCATGAGCGGGTGTCTCATTTTCGCTCTGGAATAATCTTAAAAATTCGCCGATAACACCAAAACGCGTCTAACTAGTTTGTCTGATAAAAACCAACTGCGCGTTCGAAATAGCGGGAAATGACAAATTAATCAAAAACACATGTACCAATCCAAGAAAAAAATAAGCTCCTAAAATAGAAATTACGCATTTAAATTCGAAATCTAAATATTTCGTGTATTTTTTTATGAAACCTTATAATTATTTTATAATTTTATAATGAAAGATATTGAAAGGCGGGTGAGTGCCGGGAACAGAGTGAACGGTGCACTTAAATCAACCTTGACAAATAAATGTTTGTCCCAAGAGGTAAAATTAGCAGTTCACAATGGAGTCCTGGTCCCGATCCTGATGTATGGGAGCGATGTATGGACTTGAAAAAACATGGATGAAAGTAGGCTGAATGCTGTCGAAATGCGATCTCTCAGGCGAATGTGTGGTAAAACTATGTACGATAGATGCACAAATGTTGAGATCCGTACATTATGTAAGGCTGAGATAAGCATTATCGACAAAGTCAAGAAAGGAGCTCTACATTGGTTTGGACATGTAGAGCGAATGGACGGCGAAAGAACGGCTTAAAATATTTACAATGCGAATGTTGATGGATGCAGAAATAGAGGAAGACCGAAAAAGTTATAGCATGACAAAATCCAACAAATACTTGAAGATGGACATGTTAAAAGTCGGAATAATCGGCGCGCGTGCATGGGAAGATTTATGAATGTAGAGGAAGCGAGATCTGTGTGCAAAAATAGTGATGTGGCGTTCTTTTCTCTCTGCCCACCCTTGCGGGGAAACGGCGTGATTGTTTGTTTGTTTGTGTTAATAGAATCTATCATTCGCCAATCTTCCTGTTAACGAACATACATATTTGATTTCTTTTGTATCTTGAAAATGTTGAGTTCGTTAAATTCAATCACAAAGCAATGGCTCGCTCGAAAATAACCAATATAATACTACTTTACCAACCCACTACAAATGCTTGTTTATTAAATAAGATAAGCTAACCTGGTAGAAGGAAATGGAAACCAGCAAAATGGGTGACACACTATCGTTTTGTTCATGTGGATTGAGTAACAGATACAAATCAAGTGCGTGAACATTTAAATAAAAGGAAATATTTTTTATACTTATAGTCCTTAAAATATAGCTTGATTAGAAGACAGCTGTCAAACTAATTTCATTCGTGATGGGAAATTACTGATCACTGATCAAATCGATTTTATCAGTTATTTCATGCAATCATGAAACTCTGTTTCCGAAAATTGATATAAAAAACGCAAAAACAAGCCTGTTATAGTGTGTTAAACACAATTATTCACCAAAAAATGAGACATTTATACTTTTTCATGAACATCAAATATATTATTTTTTTATTCCATCAATTTACATTGATCAATTTTCCCATCTCTAACTTTTTTGCAAAATGTTGTAACCTTGTAAGAACATCGTTAATAATTAGGTTTATTTTAGTTTTTTTTTAGTTTTAAAGCTGATTTTATATATAAATGTTGATTTATGTTTCAAGCATTGTAATAAAAAAATAAATGAACACGCCAGATACAAATGATTATTCGTGTGTCAATATAAATAACTCCTTTGACGTTACTACAAAGTTATGTCGTCACTTTTTCTGACAACTGTTATTCTAATCATGTTACATTTTAAGGACTACAGTCATAGTCTTTTAAAATTTGTCGGGCAAGAGGCAAGACGTGGTTTGAGTTTCTTCGGATGAACCGCCACTGGTGTGATAGGTGAGTAGATAGGAAGAAGCCCCGGAGCCAAACTGGAAACTGGTTTACGACGCCTCTCCAGATTAAAGTAATACTGTGGAATTAACTGGATGTCTAGACGCCCTGATTTTATTTGGGAACCTAAAACTGGGACGCTGGAAAGTGAAAGTTGTCAAAGGTGTGAGTCAGTTTCATCCAGAAAAGAACGAAGGTAGGCGAAGTCCAACACCAAAAACTTTGGTATGTAAATAATATATACCTGCGTCTAATGCCCTCCTATATTATCGGATTATGGACCAACTATGGCTTCTAATATGGACTTGTTGAAAAGTCGTGACCGGGCAATTAGAAACACAATACCGAGCTGAAAAAATGTTTAAAAAATAAAAGAAGTCATAGATAAACTGGCTTTTTTAAAGACTGAAAAAAAAACTGATTCCCGATAAAAAATGCAAGACTGAATAATACTTACAAAGCCATCCGTTTTTTACTAATTGAAAAATTGGCAGATCAATGACCTCGGTAAACCTAATTGAGTGGCATTCAATGGACATTGACAGACAAATAAATTATTCTAAGAATTAAGTAAAATTGTTTTAGCACTGGAATTAAGGCGACTAATTGGATTTTAATCTAAATTTACTTTAGTCAACAGAAGCACAATAAATCTTAAGGATACAAGACTACAAATATTCACCAACGTATAAAAACATGGGAGGTTTTTCTTAACCTGATTTGTTCTACCGCACATGGTTGACAGACTATATCTAATGACACGATACAGGTCAATTTTGATTAGAAGCAATGATGAATGGTTAAAATGAAATACGTCAACTACACAAAATAATAAATAACTTATAATTAATGAATGATCATAATGAGCGCGAAATAGGATTTTGATTTTCCGTTTGATAAATAAATATAATGATTTACAAAACAGTGGAAAAAATCATTAAAAATATGTCTAATACTTACATAATACAAAGATATTTCTGATTCCGCAAGAATATCAGAAAATGCATAATTTTATAAGCGTAAGTTTTTTTAAATTAAATTTTGCTTAAAGGAATATACAGGGTGTTCATTAAACCCTGTCACATCCGAAACCACGATAATCAGTTTGAGCAAGAAGACATATTGGCACATTAAATAATTTTTTAGAAGGAATATTTTTTTTTTTAAATAAATCAAAAAAAGCAAATAGTTGCTTACTTCTGCAAGGGAGAAACGAGGAGGGGGGAGTCTGATATTGCGCCGCGCTCTCCTCACTTCTCCCCTGCAGAAGTAAGCAACCATTTGTTTTTTTTAATATTTTATTTTTTAAAAAAAATCTTGGTTCTAAATATATTTTTTAATATGCTAATATGTCTTCTTGCCCATACAGATCATTGTGGTTTCGGATATGACAGGGTTTAAAGAACACCTGTATATTAAAGATAATACTTTATATATTTTTAATCAACTTAAAATCTTGTTTACATGCATCAAAAACTTATTACATTTACAACAAGCTAAACATTAGAAACTTGAATAAATGTTTTTTTTTTTTTTCTAAAATTGCAATTTCTACAAACAAATTGATTTCTTTTATCACGTAGCCGTAAAAATAAGCAGAATGACATCAAATAACTCTACAATATATCATATTAACAAATGAATTATAAAAAGTATTATGATACGAATGATAATTCTAGCGAAAAAGTCATTATATTAAAATCTATTAAGGTATAACACCTATCTATACTACAAAAAATATAGATTTGCCTATAAGGAATAGATACAAAATACAATTGAAAGAGATGCTGATAAAACTTGCAGAAAGGAAAATACGTAAGCTAGTGAACTTAAAAGTGCTGCGGTACATATATCACAAATTATAATAAACAAAATCTAGAAGTTTTATAAAAAAAATGCAGTAAAATAGTAAACTATTGGCTACAGTAAAAAGAGAGCAGTTTATTGTCTCAACGGGGAACACGTGAACTGGACGAATCTAAGGTCAGTAATTCTGAGCACTAGGTTTAAAACGTTATCATCATACAGCCATTAATCTGTCCACTGCTGAACATAAGGATTCCCCATATTCCTCAATATATTCCTGGCTTGCGCTTTCTGCGTCCAGTCACCACCAGTCCACTAAATATCATCAGATCATCGTGTTGGGGGTCTCCTTCCACTTCTTTTATCTTCGCGAGGTCTCTACTCGACTACCCTGTTAGTCCATCTTTGGTATTTAAGTCTGGCAACATATCCCGCAAATAACCGTCTAAGCTTAGCCACCCTTTCGACGAAGTCCGTTACTCTCGATCTTCAACGTATCTTGGTGTTTCTTTTCCGGTCTGAGTGTTTTGTATGTAGCATGGCTGTTTAATGTTTTCTCTGTACAAGTAATATACAAGACCCAAAATAATGGTGGTACGGCATATTATCAATATAGATGATTTTATTTTCTTGCGGATAAGTACGTATTTAGCCTTTCGGCGTTAATGGCGAGGAAACATCCGAAAGCCCCGCTTAAAACTATTTAACTAAGATAGTTTTCTTGCAAACCCGTTTACGCGAGGAGTTTTACTCTCGGAGACAGTATTCGAAAGATTACTGCAGATGTCGGTAATTTCCGCTTCAGAAACTAGATCTTTCAACTCAATTTCGCCAATTTTGCATACCTAGTGGTCGTTCCGGATGAATTATATGCAATTGGCTTCCGGTAATTTTGAACTTTCTTTGCGATCGTGAGTGGTGCTATAACCATAGCCGGGTCGTTGATAATTTGATTTGATAAACTTTAATGAAATTCGGTAATAGAGAATCACGAAACGTTTAACTCGATTATTCGGCAAGTTATTTACAAAGCTAACGCAAATGATTCTAAAAAGTAGTAAAATTATCCGATCTATAGTACTCGCATTTTTTGCTAATGAGATCGATTGCTTACAATGAAAGTAATATTACTTCCTCTTTAATATTATTTGCAATATCAAACCAAAACAAATAGATTATAAGTTACCTTTGCTTTTGAATAGATGCTGTATGATCTATAATAATGTAACTTTGATGTAAAGTTATTTTTAAGTTATTAAATGCATGAATGATTTCGTTTGTTGATTTTTTAGCGGTTAACGCGGAAACTCGAATAAGGAATCTATATTACCGATACCAAAATTACGAGTAATCTGAAACGTGGATTTATTTACTGGTTTTAGATTAAAGTTTCTAATTGAAATTATACGGTTTTACTAAAATTGTTTAAATATTATTAAAATTTGGATTAATTTCATTGCAGCATTTTCTTATATCTGTGGACATAAGACCACTGAATTCTGATAGTCTTTTTTTAAATCATCTGGATCCTGGGTGTGCCAAAAGCCAGTGGACCTTAGATTACAGTGCACGGGTGTTCTCGAAGGAAAATGTTTCGGGATGGAGGGTACGAAGCGGACTACGCAAGCGGCCTAGAGCGGGCGCAGTACTGACCGTCAGGGGAGGCGGGCGGGCCCGGGGGCAGGGGAGGGGGCAGCCACGGCGCGCGGGGCCCCCCTCCTACACCCACACCTGTAAACACAACACCAACACACGTGAGACACACACAAGCGTGATCAAAATATGTAGTCCAATCTAGCTGAAAAAGAGCGAGAAAAGAAACAGAACGAAAAAAAACAAGACTCGGTGACATATCGCAAAGTTTGAGCAAAATATGAGAAGGGATCCGTAAAAAAGTACTCGAAACATCAACATTTATCCAAAATACCCGAAGCTCCAAATGCGTACATGGTACATAAGACCACCGATCAAACTGATGACTTGGTATAAAAAGTGACAATTTATGGGAATCAAAATGACAAGACCAGTTTCTACGATCATCATTTTTGGCATGCGTTCATTGGAATAAGTTTAGTCAGCTAACAATAAAGGTATAGCTTAAAAGTTAATTCACTCTACGTAAGAGTAAAAAATAAAGTACCGTATACACGTGGACAATACAATATTGTTCTGTCTCAGGATCCGACTTATTGTCTACGCGTAAATAGCAATTTGGAAGACAGGACATTGTTCCGAAGCATTGTCACAGAGATATACGGGCAGGTTATCTCTGTGGAAACGTCTTAACATGTTGTAATTTCTCTCTGTATACGAAGTCTTCATTGTTATATTCTCACATGTAAAAAAAAATATATATATATATACTGTTGGTGTCCTCGGCACGGGTACCATTAGTGAGGTTACATTACATTTTTTATTTTTTATACTGTGATAAAAATGAATAAATAAAATAAATGAATGATATTTTCCTATTCACACGTATTTGTGTATAAAACGTAAAACATTTAGCCAGCCTCGACACTTTTTGAGCCTGACCTGGTGTGGTATTCTGAACGAAAAAGCGCGCGTAGAAAACGCATTATAAACGCTTACTTACGTACTAAATACACGCCGACAGAGCGGTTTCTTCGTGCGCAATTTCGTTCAGAATACCAGCCCTGATTACTAAGTCCGGCTACGCCCCAGGTAAGAACATACGCATATTTTAAGTCCTAGTGTAAAAACTGATTTGCTTATTAAGATAAAACTCGTTTTAACGAATACAAAACTATCAAAACATTGAAATTATCAACACGAAAAAAGTATTTTCAAGTTTCAACCGCGGATTTTATTTGGTTTTTTTTTTTAATTCGTACTTATAATGGTTAACATAAAAGGACATTCTTGAATTAATGCTAATTTCGACTTACCTTGGCTCTCTAAGTATAGTGGGTAATTTAATTTAATACGCAAAAAAGTACAAATTTTAGGTTGTGCTGAATATGTAAAAATACGTGTTTTGCATAAGCTGTGTCTAATTGGAATTTATCTATACAGCATCTAAGTAATACGAAACCGGTTAAGATTTACTGCCCAACTTTAATGATCACGTTTTATCAAAATTTAAACTAAGCACAAAAGATAAATGAAAAAACTATGGAAAAAATGTCGGAAAACTAGGTCGAGGACTAGTTACTGCCGAGCAATGGAGCGAGTACAATCAGGAAATGTTGATTCCCTTAGTAATTTTTAGTTTAATCTAAAAATTTTATACTATATTCAAGTATCCATAAATACAAAGGGCAATGTTCGTATGTGTGTCCTCGATAGACTAAATAACTACTGGACCGATTTACGCGTGTTTTTTTGCATATTGATAGGCTTTGTCCTGGGTATTTTTATAGATCTTAAAACTTTAATCCGTGATGTAAAAAAAAGTCAGGAGCGTAAATGATTTATTCATCGTTTAACGGGGCTGCATTCGACGAGAATGCATGTACTAAAAAATGGGAGGATTTTATGTTCCGTGTAAAAAGTTTGCATTTGAATGTTTTAACAAACAACATGTATTTATTTTAACACTTTATATTTTACTATTATTTTGTTGATTTTAATGATACCACTATTTTGTATATTTGATTATGTGTGATTCTTAATTTGTATAATTTATATTTTAAAAATTATTTCTGAATTTCAGCCCTGAAGATGGACACTGCAATGTGCTCCGAAACGTCGGCAATACAAAGCCCACAAACACGGCATAATAACCCAGAAAAACACTATCTGTATTCTGAAGGCCGTGAAAACCTACGAACCTTGATTAACATAGGATATAAAAGTAAGAGTATATACTCAAATCTAGCAACAGCAAAGTATCGCCGGATTCAGCTCGTTATTTACAAATGTCATTAGCTGCCTATGATGTGTAAATTACATTTAACTTCAATTTTTACTTGAATAATAAGTTTTTCTGGGTTTGGTCACGCCTTGTCATTTTTAGTCTTTCTCGTTTTCTGCATTCATCAACATTCGCGTCGTGAATCTTTTAAGCGTTCGCATTGACCACGCTTGCCTACTTATAAGGCATGCATCAGGTTCTCGACGTCCCGGACGTCCGCTGTTGACTGCGCGTCGGCAGTTTATATCGAAACCACAGGACGCAAACCTGACTTACGCATAGCTGCATATCTAGATGCATAGCTGACAGAGATGCCTGGATGCTCTTTGTTGACATCATAAGCTCCAACTAGGAATCGGACATTGAATGATGATGATAATTCGTTTTTGGAACTACCTACATCACTCTTGTAGTTACTAGGCGTATCATATAAATAGTTAATAACCGTTATTATATAATACTTGGTGTACTTCCACTTATTTATTTGACCCATTAGCGCTTTCACCCTCTAACGGGGATCTTCAGACTTGTAAATTTATACATACATTTTATTTAAATAAAAGTTAGTTTTTACCCAGCTTCGCTCGCGTAGTATTGGGGAGAAATTAGTTCAGTAATTAATTGTCGTTTAGCAATAAGAATTTTTTCGATGGAATGATATATTTTTTCGGAATAGAAAGTAGCTTGTATCGATTGCCGGTCTTCCAACTATCGCTTTGAAAAAAATACGACGGTCCGTTAGTCTATGGCGACGTAGCATCATTATTATTTTCACAAATTCAAATTCCGCTACAAAACCAAAACGAAAAGCAAATCAAACTAACCAAACATAAGGTAAGTCAATTGAACAATAATTATAGAAATAATTCATTTCAAAATTATTCTTTTTGACATCCCACCTTACCACCTACTCATTGTAGAATGAAAAAATGTTGCTCATTGCTGCTATATTTCATTGTATTTTCTATTAATTTTGGGGTGAAAAGTAAGTAGCCTATTTCACTTTTCATCTCTCCGGCTATCCCTATGCAAAAAAATACGTCAAGCGGTCGCTCCGCTGCGATGGAAACACCAACACACTTTTGCATTTACAATATAAGTATGGATTGCATAAAATTAAACATTCCGATTGAAGTGCTAAACTATAAATGTTTGATGAAGCAGTTAAAATTAATATGTATTAGTGATAGAAGGGAAATTTCAGATTGAGTGCTGCTTTTCAAGTTATTAAATAATGTTCTTGACAGTCCCGAACTTTTAAATTGTGTGAATTTTTACGTGAGACAGCGTGGGACGAGACAAAATACTTCTTTTTCTGTTGATTTGCATAGTTCAATCTATACTAAATACTCACCTATTCCACGACTCCACATGTTAGGAAACAAACACGGAAACTTAGATTTATTTAATTTATCTTTATACAAATTAAAATCCTTACTTTTTAATCACTTCTTTTCTAAATTATAAAAATGTACTAAGTGTTATACTTGTTTTACAGTTCATACTATGATACATCGCCTTTGTTACTTCGATACTTTTTATATTAAAACTCTTTATTTATTGTTTATTTGCTGCATACCTATGTTATAATTTCTTATTTGATTTTCCTTTATTGTTTCTTTATTTTCTGCTGATTTTATTTTATGTATCTATATTTTCTATACTTGTGTACAGATTTTTTGTTTCATTATAATTGATTTTCAATATTATTTTGTACTTTGTCAAAGGCGTAAGCCGTTGAAATAAATAAATAAAATAAAATGAATGGAATTCCATCAACAACAAAAAAAATGTCAATAAACAACATAAATCTAATAAGTAATCGCTGTTACGATTTTATTAAATATTTTGTTGTCATGTAATATTTAAAAAAAAAATAAGGTACAATAAATTGCAAATACATATTTTTTGAAATTCCATATTGATTTTTATACAACCTAAACACCTTTGTTTTTTTTTTACTGTACTTTTACTACATGGTGTTACGTAAGACGTTATATATTATATTATTTAAATTTTGATACATTACTCGTGTTTGTTTCAAATATATCTTCAGTACAGAGAATGTAATGTGCCGTATATATATAATATGTTGATTCAAAAGTTTTTTAAAGAGGGTCCGAAGTACTGACCCTGAGGGACCCACGAGCAATTTCGGTACAGTATAATTTCCTTTTTAAGTAGATCAGATAATAAGAGTACTGCGATGGCGTAATCAGTTTTATTCGCAAATTGTTCGCGCAAACCAGTTTGGTTTTGGGCTGGTTGGTCGCTCGGATGCGCCTTTGTGGTGGAAATTTGACTCAAAAACAAGTTTTTCAAAACGTCAAGGTACACGCCATCATCTAAAAATAATTGGCAACCATTGGTAGCGGCAATAAAAACGGTTTACAGTCGTGATGTTCGTTTAATAAGCGGTAACTTTTTTTCTATTACGAACAGAAGCTTGCGAAATGGCTCGACACGTCGTCATTAGAGACGAGACTTGTATGTAGGTACTGCGAGAGTGGTGATTGGGAATTGTCGCTATAAAACAATTTGAATCGAGACATTAAATTTTATCAGATTTGACGAAGACGTAGATATTCTTTATGCACTTGTATGGAATATATATTACACGAATCTTTGGTGGACCGTTGATTGAAACTGGGGGTGTGAGAGCTCTCGCCCCCTTCCTAGAAGTCCGATAATTTAAGGACTCGGGCTTAGAGGAGGATATTTAGCAATGGATATAAAAGCACACACCCTCCATTCGGTAGCCCAGCTCTACAAACACTTAAGGCTTAGAGGACAAGAATTAATTTACGGGGACCCGAAACAATTTTTTTTTTACATTTTTTTTGCACCACAACAGACCAGGAGGCCCAATTACAGCGGTGAATTACATCACAGAGCACCCAGGCTTGAGAAAAAATCACATTTTAATTTTTGTGTTCTCACCGGGAATCGAACCCGGAACCTTCCGTGCGTTAGTCAAGCATCTTGACCACTACACCACGGAGGCCGCCAATAGACAATAGATCAACGCAGGGTAGAAGTGACGTCAGGAGCTTCTTTAGCACTGACTCATCTACAAGAATAAGATTATGGAAGGCATTGAGGGATTATGCGTTCTCAAGAAGTAACAAATCGTGGGTATACAAGGAAAACCGGTTAACTACGTTTTTGGCATATTTGAATTATGAATACAATTAACTTTAAACTTTTATCCTCTATCTACAGGTATAATCGGTTAAATTATTTTACCGCCATTAACTGTGTTACAGACAATTGTAGAGCGAGTAAAAACGTATATATAGCATTTCTTCTCAAATCTTTAGAAAGAAAATCACTTAAATGATTTTAAGTGATTACTTTTCAATTGAAGTTTATGTGTTCAATAATGAAAAACAAGGAAACAAGAAAACAAGAAAAGATGGTTAAGTGTCTTGGTCTGGATTTCGTTACTAAAACAATGTCACATCCAGTTTTTATTACAAGTAAAAACAACTACTATGTAAGTTTAGCTAGTTTTCATTGCATTAAAAATATCTGCCTTAATGAAACCTTACTACAGCGAAAAACTGTGTTAAAAAAGACTTGTTAAGTTATGCAAAACAGGAGTTATTCCCGAAGAATTCCACCATTGGTAAAAGAGTCTTTCCACTTCCGCTGATGTGATAGATGCTTTATCTGAAGATAAAGAAAATGTTGAATTTAATACAACTCAAATTCTGTTAGACAATGTCGCCGGCTAACTCAACCAGCACAAATTTCTTCACAAGGAAAATCAGCTAAATGCGGATTTTATTTTTCTTATCTTATGTATGAAAATATATTTCATAATTAATAAACAATAAGTATTAAAAAAAACAAAACTTAATTTTTAGTGAACAACCAAACTTCAATTTACGCAAAACTGGTTCATTGCAGTTAGCCGGTTTTACTTGTATACCCACGATATGATTGAAAAAAATACATTAATTCTCATTTTGTATTTCTGATTTACTATATATGTACATATGTTGTCGGCCTCGTGGTGAAGTGGTCAGCGCGTTTGTCTATCATGCAAGAGGTCTCAGTTCGATTCCCGGCATCGTTTAGATGAAATATTTATTTGAAAATGTGTTTTTACACAAGAATATTTCATAGTGCCTGGACTGGCACCTGAACCGTAAGACTGATCATCTTAACTTCATGTAACAAAAATGATCAAGATAAAGGTGTGCCAATGCAGTTCCCTATGCACCAATGATGATGATTATCAATCACAAATAAACAAAAAGCACACGCTGACTTTACTAACCAGACGACACATAACATGACTTGGCCTTATAATATGTTTATATAACCGTAACGGGTTTTAAAAATTATAAACATATTTACAAATAAATAAAAAAGCATAGTGTAAAATAATAATAATTTGAAGAGTGATCTTTCAAATAGTCCTTAGACAAAATTTATGATTTTCAAAATAAAATTGCCATTGTAATCACAGTAAAAAGCTGCGTAAATAGCAAGAAAATTTGTTCAACGTCACTAAATCCGGTACTACAAAGCTTTAAAATTTCACATATTTTCTTAAAATGCCTTAAAAAATCCGTATTTTATTGAGAATGTCGATGATGACAACTCACCAAAGTGTATTTAAGTTACGTGATTGCATGACTCGAGTTTAAAATCACGTCACATAAAAAAACACTTGATCTGATAAATACGGACAAAACTCATATAACAGTTTTTCTATAAACGATTTTTTTTACTTGAGCCACTTCGATCAATCTGTAATTTAATTTAATTTAAAAATTCATTTTTTTATATACTTACGGAACTTGACGAACGACACCGCTTCGAATTATAAATGTGATTAATATATTAAGCGATAGCCTATAATTTTGAAAATGCGGTTAGAATTGTTAAGAATTGAGTAGGGTAAAGTTGAGTAAGGTTAGTTCTAAATGCCATAAGGAAAAAAAATAATTTAAAGATATTGATTATGCACAATAACGCCTCCTGGAATGTTATTAATCAAACAGGTAAAAGAACGCAACCGTTATAGATCGAATTATAAAAATATTATTATGATTAGGACCGGTTTATTTTAAGGCCCGAGGCGACATATTATTTTGATAGAAACTCAATATCTCATCATTTAATTTATCATTTTTGTGAAAGATTTATGGATATTTAACAGGAAATCAAAGGGATTTTTACATAAGCAAGATCTCAATAAAGCCGGAAGAAAAGTTTATTAATTTATTTATTTTTGGTACAATAACAAAATACTCGTACTAGCAACACTCACAGACACTTAACAAAATATAACTGGGCCAGCAATTCTTTATAAATCGTTTAAGTGTGCAAATCAAAAAATTAATTAAAAAATATATAAAAAAAAATATATATATATGTATATAAAGTCTCTTTTTTTGGAAAGTTACAGTGATAACATTTACTAGATGTGTAAAAGTAGATATGTATAGAATTTTTAAAAAACATGTACCTTTTATGAAATTTATTAATAAAAAAAATATCTTACAAAAAAATTTGAGAAAGAAACATAAAAATATGAAGAAAATAAAAGCAAAAGGAAGGTATAAAAAATTATCTATGGCGAACATTAATTAAACCAAAATAACAATATTTTTTAGCAGTGTCTTTGAGTAACTTGTTTTTTGTGTAAATTCTGTCTTCACATGCAAAATATTTTAAAGTAGAAAAAATATTAAATTTAACGTCCAGTGGGTATTTACAAGGACTTTACATTACACGGTGCTTTAGTAAACATTCAAGAATATAGTTATAATCATTGATATAACATTGAGTAAGAGAGGGCTAGTCGTGAATGAAAGAGGGAGAGATATGGTTACAGTTGAATTTGATTCCGTGATCGCATGAATAAGGCGACTTGTTAACGGATAAATCAAGACTGGGATATTTGTTGGCAGACCTAAGGATTCTAGGCAAACCGAGTTCTATTTACGATATCTCTTTATTGTCTTTTAACTCCGATGCCCAATGAAGACGATCTGCCACATACCGATAATCGATGAATAAAAGTGATTTCAAACATGTTTATCACTCAGCGGCTAGTTTATTATACAGAGGGTTCTTTAAACCCTGTCACATCCAAAACCACGTTGATCGGTTTGTGCAAGAAAACATATTAGCATATTTTAAAAAACATTTAGAACAGAGATTTTTTTTAAAAATAAAATATTTTAAAAACAAATAGTTGCTTACTTCTGCAGGGGAGAAGTGAGGAGAGTGCGGCGCAGTATCAGACTATCCCCCCTTCCCCCTCCTCGTTTTACCCTTGCAGAAGTAAACAACCATTTGTTTTTTTTTAAATATTTTATTTTTTTTAAATCTTATTCATTCTAAAAAAATATTTTAATGTACCAATATGTCTTCTTGCTCATACTGATCACCGTGGTTTCGAATGTGACAGGGTTTATGGAACACCCTGTATATTGTATACATGTTTATCACTCGACGGCTAGTTTATTTATTTTTAAAATCACCAGGGTAAACATTTTCGATAAAATTTTAAACGAAAGGTCAGTTGAACGGATTCTGTCAAAAGTGTAATCAAGCTAATTTTCAAATTGTGATTTCTTTGTTTTTTTTTTAAAAAGATTTGAAGTCATTAACTCTCGCAACCTTCGTCTTTTACCGCAACTTTCACTATTATATAAAAAGATGTTAAACTTATATTATATAAAAAGTATTATGAAAAGATGTTTATCGCAGGAGGCTAAACTAGCAGTTCACAACGGAGTTCTAGAGCCAACTCTAATGTAAAGGAGCGAAGTATGGAATTGGAAAAATGATGAAAGTAGGTTGAATGCTGTCGAAATGCGATCCCTCGAGCGAATGTGTGGTAAAACGATGTATGATAGGTGCACAAATGTCGAGATCCGTGAAGTGTGTAAGGCTGAGACATGCATTATCGACAGAATCAAGAAAGGGGTGCTGCGTTGGTCTGGACTTGTATTTATTTATTTAACTTTTTGTACATAATGTTATTTGTACATTGGTGGGCTTATTGCCAAATGGCAATTTCTTCCAACCAACCAATAAAATAAAAGTTTTATTTTTATAATTCAAGTTACAGAACATATTCAATAGTAAAAAAAATATTAAAAAGCTAAAGATATATAAAAACAGAAATAAACGTATTTGTAGAAAGAAACATGTAGAGCGAATGAACAGCGAAGGAACTGCTAAAAGGATCTACGATGCGAATGTTGATGGATGCAGAAAACGAGGAAGACCGAGAAAGACATGGCACGATCAAGTCCATCAAATACTTGAAGATGGACATGTCAAAATCGAGTTGTGGTCCTGTGGCTAGTGTCTCGGACTCACGGACCAAAGGTCCGTGGTTCGAATCCTACTTTACCCCAACTTGATTCCCATTTTCTAATAGTGAGTTCTTTACAAATCGTTGAAAATGGCCCTCAAAATCAAATATTTGGGTAAATCATAAGAACGCATATATTATTTTTTCTTTGAAAAAATAAATAAATAAATAAAAAGTAGGAATAATCGGCGTGCGTGCATGAGAAGATGTATGAATGTAGAGGAAGCTATGTCTGTATGCCAAGATAGAGTGATATGGCGTTCTATCCTCTCTGCCTACCCCTACGGGGAAACGGCGTGATGGTTTGTTTGTTTGTTGTTTGTATAAAAAGATGTTTATAAGAATCGTTTTTCTTATATTCTTGTATTTTTTAACCTTTTAATGCCCGATGTAGCATATTGTCGGCACACCTAAAAAATGAAATTAAAACTGAAAAAAATTAACTTAACTTATTTGATTATTTTTCCTAGTATTTGCATTAAAAAACATATATTAAATATATTTTTAGTTGTAATAAGAAAAATTGGGCATTGAAGGGTTAAATATATATTTTTTTAAAGCAATAACCCGCGAAGCCTCTATTTAGAGGCTTGTCAGCAGGTAGGAGAGAAAAGATATGGAAGGAAGTTAGGAATAGAGAAATATCACGTATTTTTTCAGTAATAAAGGTCTATGAAATACTATCCAGTAAAAAAAAAAAAAATTTGTTAATTATTAGTAGCATAAAAAATACATTAAAATTTGTAATTTTGAATTCCCGCAAAAACGGTCATTCCATTGACCACGCCTCTAATATGTCACGATTCATGTTTATTAGTTCCTGGCCAATTAAATTTGTTTAGAACAATATCACGAATCTTGGCGTCAACCAACACCGAGTGCCCTACAGAGGCGAATGCTTCTTATAATCGATTACATGCAGCTTAACATATTTTTTTGACATCGTAAGTAATGTTTTATAATACTGTAGTATTATAAGGGAAAAACACATCACCAAAAAAATATATTACTTTTCTTGGGTAGGTAAATTTATATCATATTCCTTTATTCCATACAGCGACCAGTTGCGCCTCTATTGGCCAAAATTATTACTACTGGATTACACGAGATTACTCTGCTCACTTTAAAATTACTAATTTAAATACGTCTTTAACCTAAAATTTTAGAATCTCGTTCGAAAAATTACACTTGCGATTACGGTAAAATCTTGCAGCTGTCATTAATACAATTAAGTCTTTCAATACTTTGTCATAAGGGCTAGTATTCTTTAAAATACATCAATTTGACTTACGAAAGTCTAAGTGAGGTGACAATATACGCACTCGTTGTGTGAGAAAGAGATAACGAATATATTTTGTATGTCTTAACACGGAAGTTACAATAATAAGTAAGTAATTGATCATACTTATGTTTCGGTGGTGTGAAAGTAAATTTGCTTTATAATAAATTAATATTTTGATATTTTAATCGAAACGAATTGATATTTTAATCCATAATATAGTATAAATCCTTTAGTGGGTTTTGAAAAACAAAGATTCGCTAATTGTTTTTTTATTGTAATTCGTTTTTGTGCATACGATGACAGTTGAATATTGTAGGTTATTCTTCAGTATCCATTTAAACTTTTAAAATTTAGTTAGAGTTATGATAAAAACGTTACTAGTGTATAGTGTTAAGAATAAATACATATGAAGAATTATAATATGCATAACTTATGTCGTTTTGTGAATAATAATGTGATATAAAAGTCGATGAAACAATGATTCTTAAAACGTAATTTATGTTTTGTTTGGTGAACTATCGTACTCGGTAAGGAATACTTTTAAATTATTTAATTATTAAGAAATAGTGTTTTATTTCAATACAAGTTATAATAGTCTGACTTAACCAAAGATGCACCGGTACGCTAATGAATTATCTAGTTTATTAATTACTTTTTCGACGCCTAGGCCAAAATGCGAAATAGCTGCGCGGATGGGTCGATGCTTTCTGATGACGCAGGCGGGGGTTCAAGTCCATAGGGGTTCCATTTTTATTTATTTTTTTGCAATTATGTTTTTTTAAATTGTATTTTTTAAACTAAATGTTTGTGCTACATTAAAAAATATTTTTACTGAAACTATTAGCCGCTGGAGCCATTTGTTAGGAATTATTTATTAAATATAAAATAGACTTGTTTTTTATATGCCATACTACCGCCATGGACATTTTATCAGAATTTTCATAGCTTACCAATTTAAAAACTCACCGCTCGTCACTGGTGCCCTATGCACCCCTGGACGCAAATAAGAAGATTATGATGATGAAATACTATTGTTCAGTGAGGTGATTCACAGAAGAACATATTTTTGCTTCAATAGATACTGAATATTTATTGAATTTTATGAAGAAATAAAACACCAATACATTTTTTCAATTGGTAATACGAGTATAGATAGAAAAGCTCGGATAGATAAACCTCTCCGCATTCCAATTCTATTTACTTTTCTTTTTATCTTAGGGATGTTTTTTTGCTGGGGATAAGTTTATTTTCTATTATAAGCATTGTTTGGGATTCATCGTTCTGGAAAAATCCACGTAATCAAAAATTTAATCAATATAATTGGATTTTCTTTTTTTTCATAAATATTTCATTTCGGTTCAAGGCAGTTTTTTTTTATCTATAAAACAATACATCGCACGTTGTTTGACGCAAAATACTAAGGTTAGAATATGTCTAACGACAAGCGCAGATAGTCGAAATGTGTGTATTGTTGGCGTCTACGCTCATGACGCACGGAAGGAACGCGGTGGTGTTGTGACGCTGCCTGGTTACATTTCAAGAAAAATTGAAACACCGACTTTCACGAATAATTATGCATATTATGATCTTTACAATGTTTTGGCAAATTAATTGTAATGGAATTGTGCACTTTCTTGATTCCTTTTTTACCGATTTGACTTAAAACTTACTGAAACAGTTTTTTTTTTAAATGAGTTACTTATTTTACAACAACAAAAACAACATCAAACCAACACGCCGTTTCCCCGTAAGGGTAGGCAGAGAGTATAGAACGCCACATCACTCTATCTTTGCATACATATCTCGCTTCCTCTACATTCATACTTCTTCTCATGCACGCACGCCGATTATTCCAACTTTTGACATATCCATCTTAAAGTATTTGTTGGATTTGGTCATGCCATGTCTCTCTC
Organism: Micrasema longulum; assembly: GCF_059751315.1. Lineage (NCBI taxonomy): Eukaryota > Metazoa > Arthropoda > Insecta > Trichoptera > Brachycentridae > Micrasema > Micrasema longulum. The sequence goes on along the minus strand of NW_028277477.1, from coordinate 390,371 downwards.
GGTTTTCCTATATTTCATGCATCCATCAACATTCGCATTGTAAATATTCTTAGCCGTTCTTTCGCTGTCCATTTGCTCTGCATGTCTTTCCTGATTTTGTCGATAATGCTTATCTCAGCCTTACAAAATGTACGGGTCTCAACATTTGAGCATCTATCGTACATAGTTTTATCACATGTTCGCCCGAGAGATCGCATTTTGACAGCATGCAGCCGTACATCGGGATTGGGACTAGGAAGAACCTTTATTTGCCAAGGTTGATTAAAGTGCACCGTTCACTCCGTTCCCGGCACTCACCCCCCTTTCAATATATTTTCCAGTCATTCCATCCCTAGTAAACATATTTCCCAGATACACAAATTCCTCTACCTGTTTTAGTATAACCCTATTCACAGTGATTTCACATTTAGTCATACTTTCATTTCTTTCAAAAACCATCACATTCCATGTATCGACATTCATCAGCAAATCGCTTCCCTTGCATACATCGTAGACGTTTGATACCAAGAATTGCAGTTACTCTTTGTTGTTAGCAAGAAGCACGGCATCATCAGCATACCAAAGTCGATTGACAGTTAAATCACACATTTTTGCTCCAATTCTTAAGCCTTGCAGTTCTTTCATGCAGTTATCGATATTTATTTATTTATACTTTTACATTGTTTGTATTCTTTTTTTATACAGAATAATGTTCCCTCACTGGGATTACCCGTGCCCAGGGAAACATTTAAACTAAAACTAAAACTAAAAGTGAAACATGCCTTAAATTAGTTATTTAACAAAGTTAACATCAAAATAATACAAAATAAAAAAACGTAACTAATCTAATTAACCTAATTATCATTAACATAATAAGCAATATAAACTAAAATAATCATATCTAATTTATATAGACAAATAGACCAAATTTCATAATTAGTACACTCATTTTACCTATTTGGCTTGATCCACCCATCGATCCGTGTGCAACCCACCTCCACTATCCATTTCTTAATAGCAATTTTATATTGTGAGAACTTACTAATTGTCCTTGTTAATGGAAGTAGATTGTACACTTTAACGGAGTAGTAGGCCAATCCTCTTTGACGGAAGGTTGTGTTAATTTTTTTTTTTTGCAGCATCAGGGTGGAGTATCTGGTAACTCTTGTATTCGTGAAAGAAGTTTTGGAAGGTAGAGAATAATGTTTATGTGCGTATAGTAACTTTAGAGCTTTTACATGAAGTTGTTTTATAGATTTTACATTAAGATTTTCGAATATACCGAGGGAGCAAGTTCTGATTGGGGCTCTTAAGATAATTTTTATTGTTTGTTTGCAATGCAATTATTGTTTGTTTGATCGGTGTGTCATTTGCATATCCACTAATTCCATCTTCCAAAACTGATTGACTTATTGCGTAATATATTTTAACAAGTTCTTTTAGGCTAATTATATTTCTTAGTTTTAAAAAAGTAAATTTGTTTTTTTAATTTATTTATTTTCAATTTATATAATTAGGTAACATCCAATAAGAGTTATAGATCCCGCAATACGAAAAGGTCGTATTCTTCAAAATTGCAGATTGGCGGTAATGCACGCCGACCGACTATAATCTCAAGAATGATTTTCATTGATTCTTCAATAAGCTCTGCCTCAACCTCAATTATGACTATGAAAAGGGGTTGCTGACCCGAATGAATATAATGAATTCATAAGCAGAAATTAATTAAAAATATGCATATTGCCAGCTTCACGAAGCGCGTGTTCTTTTAAAAAAACAGCATTTTGTATGATTCCTTAGCCTTGGGCTAGAAATATGAACGAGTAAATTTTCTTTGTTTCAAGTCCACAAAAATGTATGTTTAATAAACTGACGTCAAACGAGTACCTCCCTAAAACGTGAAAATCAAAAATTATTTAAGACTCGCTTATTTTAGGTTTATGCGCGGTATCAAATGACGTATTAAAGGTGAATAAAGATTATAGCCCCGCCACACTATTCTCCTCGCGCTGCCGCCCTCTCGCCCGATGTTGCCCTCTCCGCCCGCACACTGCTCTACTCGCGAAATTGATCGCGACGCTCCGCACTTGTCTTTCTATACAATGGACGATGAAACTGTGACAGCGTGCGCGCTATGCATTTTTAGCGCATCTAATTTTATCAAGGTATATTAATATGGAATAATTTTATGTTTTTTAAATATTTTTTATATCCTTTTTTAATTACTATAAAATAAAAAAGTACCTTATAATCTTTTACGGAGTATTTTCTTATCTCTTTCTTATATTACACAAAAATATTACACCTGTCTATTTATTATAGGAGCAAAAATTCATAAACATTTCTTGAATGAACAGGCTATGCCTTTGTGGGATTTTTTGTTTATTATTTTTACTGTTAATATGTATTTCATTATTATGTATTTCATTGCTATGTAATTATCCTTTATTTTTTTAATACTTTGTTTCACCTAGTATGTATATTGTAAATAAAACAACCAAAAAAATTTTTTTTTTAAATGTTATGCAAAGAAATATATATAATTCAAAAATGACGCGTGCGAGCGCTCGATGCGTACTGCGACCGCGCGATTATGTGGCCACCAACTTGCGCTCATATTGCCGGTCCTTTGACTCGCGCTCAAAAAACCGACAAAATAGGGAGCGATGGGGACGACGAGGAGCATGACGTGCGGCATGACGAGTAATGTTGCCACACTACGTCTCTGCCTCCTTTCCTCGCTACTTCCCATGCCACTCGTCGAGTGTGTGGCAGGCCCATTATATTCGTCGTCACTTCCAGTGCTGGCACTAACGCATAACGCCGCCGCGACTGAGGAAGTTCAGTGGATTTTTAAAAATGTTTTTTTATTTGTTGATTAATGTAGACTGTGAAAGGGCAACACCAACAGCCGTAAGGTCGGCAGGTTCGAACTCTGCTTTGGCCAGCAACGCGTAGTCCGCTGCAACGTCAGCCTGGACGAGGCTACTAAACACCTTGACAATCATTCGATGATTTGAGGTTAAATGAGAAAGATGGATTACAATTGAAGTTATTACTAGTTACCACTGTTCAATTATTTAAAATAATTAGGGTTTTAGATATTAAATTGCTATATAAAAATAATTGTTTGCTTCAAATACATAAAGATAAAATAAATAGTAGTATTTCTAGGTCTCAAAACGTAAGTACGCGACCTAGAACAGGCGGTAATATCTTAATTCCTAAATTAAAAACAACTACTGCACAACATCATTATACTTACAGAGGAATATTTTTCTTTAATGAAATGAACAAAGATAATAAAAAGTACAGTCAGGAATACAATATATTTAAGAGAGAAGTAAAAAATTACATCTATAATTCTTCTTTGTGTAACACTGATTGAAAACATCGTTTGTATCTTTTTGTAATTTATTTATGTTGTTCTAAAAATATTATTGATTAAAATAAAATAATCTATTGTAAGACGTCACTCCCCATTATGTACACAAGAATTATTTATTTATTTTACGTAATGGGAAACGTTAATGTAAATATATGTATTTGATTAATGTAAAATTGTATTTAGTTGTTATATTGTATTTTTATTTGTGATTAATAAATAAATAAAAAAATATATTAAGTAGTCCCGTCCCACAGAGGCTACATCCTATTATTTTGTACAGAAGAAATTTACAATAGCGAACACCAGGCAACACGATGAAAGCCCGAGTAGCCTGGTCCAGGCTGACGTTGCAGCGGACTACGCGTTGCGAAGAAGGTAGCAACCATTTGTTTTTTTTAATATTTAATTTTTTTAAATTATATTCGTTCAAAAAATTTTTTTTAATGGGTTATTAAAATATTATATATTTTATAACAGCTTTATGAATTAATGCCAAAACTGACATAACTCGCCTCGCGAGTGATAGCACCCCGAAGTTTGTGCATTTGACCCAATTCGGAACGTGAATGAACCATTTATTCGGAATTAGGGCGACCAGACAAAACGCGAACATTATAATGTTTGCTTGTCATATTAGTTGGCATATTGCTTTGATAATGAGTAGTGATGCGCTTAAAACCATTAAAAGCGTAATCGAAAAATTTATAATTGTCAAGGAAAATAATCGGTTAAATTTTGTCTGCGTCCGAGCGGATGAAGAATGCAGTTATGCGTGTGAAATAGAACCAGAATCCTGGACGAGTGTTTTTGATTCGATGGTTGATCTCGGGTAAAAATCCTGAAAATCGAAATCAAGTGGAGAAATGTACGCCTCGTAGTGCAGTGGTTGGCGCGTTCGCCTACTATGCTTGAGGTCCGGGGTTCGATTCCCGGGAAGGTTGACATAAAGTATTTATTTTTAAAAGAGGTTTTCCAGTGAAGGAATAGAGCGAATTTATGAACAATGTGTTTTTTTCAGGATTATTAGGCTTGAAATTTTTGGCCGGTGGAGGGGTGGTAACGGTTATGGTTCTCCCGATCAGACTTGTTTCTTCAGGTTTAATAACAAGCTGAATGAACTAACATACCCTATCACCGTAAGAATTGGGAAGATTAGATTGAGGGTGACAGACGAATCGACTATATATACTTAGTTTGCTCTGACGGCGATAGAGCTATTGAAAGCAGTAAAAATAAATAATAATAAAAAAAACAAAAACGCGAATCTTTTGTAAACAAAGAATTTAAAAAATATATATATTTATTTACTGCTCTTTAAAGCTAAAAAAAAATATAAATCTGTTTTTTTTTTGTTTTGACTGTCTGACTGACAGCGTGACAAGATGCGTGACTGACAGATCACAGGTTACGCGGCCGAGTCACGAGCCATAAAATACACCCGAGTACAGCCGAACAAACTGACACATACCGATCGTACGTTTCGGCTGAGCCGACGTTTCGGCCAATTTTTCGCCGCGGTCGAAATTACGTTTATTGACCGAAACTTCGGTCGGTCACTATGTTTTATAATATATATATATATATTTGTGAGGGTGTGTGTTATATGTGTATGGGTGTGTGAGTATTGTATGTATATGGCAATGTGTAGTGAATATGAGTGGACTTGAACAATGATTATCAAAAATTACACTTTTTTTTAAAAAAAACCTAGATGAGGAAACCTATCAACCACCTTATCGATCAATGTAAAATTGTTAAGAACGCTCCGAAATAAAAAAGTAATAAAAAACAATATGATTTAAAAAAAAATTGTATTTCTGATATTAATGCGCGTGTGACGTCTCACGTTATGTTCCACTTCTTCTCAGTTTGTTCTGCCGGTTGGTCTGTTGACGATTAGTAAACCGGAAATCTTCTACAATTCTCTTATCGTCGGTAGATTCATATGAACTAGTGACGTCGTTCAAAATAGTTCGTTTTCATTTAAATATTTTTAAATATTTTTTTCGCACAAGAAACTTTGCCGTATAATGTAACGCCATTATTTTTACCGCGCGTGAGAAAATATATTTTGTATCCGATTTCCCGTAGCACTGAAGTACCTCCTTACACGTGTCTCAGATTTCCACTCTCGCCTGATTTCATCATTGAATAAATTGAGATTTTTGTTTTTGTAATAGGCCACACATGGAATTCCCGGTAAGATATTATGTATCTAGACATTCATATAACCACGTGTTTTGTTATTACCACAAATGATAAGATTAGAAGTGAGATATGGGTGTTGTGAGAGGTTATTGTGTGCATAGGATCGCCGGGCGTTATACCCCGGAGTCGGAAAACAACGGCCACGTGGTCAGGCGTCATATTTTACATCACAACAGACGGGGCTGAATTCCAATACTGCGCCGACTGGGCGCCCTACAGCGGGAGAGAGGAGAGTCAAAAGGCACCGAACAAAAAGAGTGATAACATAAATTTAAGATATATTCTTCGGTTCTTCGGCCTTCGGTAATCCTTAAAAAAAATATTTATTGAAATATTTTAGTTGAAAAATTATTTTATAGAATTGTATCCTCTTTTTTTTTTAAAGAAGTTTATTCTGGTTGTAATATTTAATTTGTAACAATATCCTATTTGAGTTTTTATTACGTTCATACCTGCCCTTACCGGTACCGATAATTTTTTTAATAGAAATACCTTTAAAACTTATCGTTGTTATCTCATTTTTGTTTTTTTATTTTTTTATTATTGCGCGATAAAAAAAATGGGCAACCAATATTTGCAAGGATACAAAGGAGAGTATTATGGCGGCCTCCGTGGTAAAGTGGTCAAGACGCTCGACTCACGCACGGAAGGTTCCGGGTTCGATTCCCGGTGAGAACACAAAAAAAAAGTGATTTTTCTCAAGCCTGGTTGTTCTGTAATGTAATGTTTCACCACTGTAATTGGGCCTCCTGGCCTGTTGTGGTGCCAAAAAAATGAAATGAAAAAAAAAAAGAAAATTATGACAGTTAAGGAATTAATGAATATAATTTCAAACCTAACTTATGTTGCACATGCTGGATCATCCATATCTTAAAATAAGAACAGCGGATTTTACTTGCTTGAAATCATCAACAACAAATTCAACAATCAAAGGCAAGTCCACCAAGAACACCAATTGATATTTTTAAAATCTTGTTTGTTTATTGAATTTTTCCCAAAATGAATTACATATTTCAGTTTTAATAGTCAGTTTATTGGAAATATTCTACTTATAAACATATAAAAAATAGTACATTTCGGAAAATAGCTGATTTTGAAACAAAAAAATAACACAAAATTTTGGTATTAGCTAAAATTAAAAATATCAATAAGTTCAAAAAATATATATTATCACTTTTTTTTGCACCACAACACGCCCGTGGGCCCAATTGCATTGGTAAATTACAGCACAGAACACCCGGGCTGGAAAATCAACTGATTTTATTTTTTTATCTCACCGGGAATCGATCCAGGAACCTTCCGTGCGCGAGTCGAGTGTCTTAACCATTACATTACGTAGGCCGCCAACTGCATCCCCAATTCTTTTGACGTGGTATAAAATTCATTTACCATATTTTAGAACATCGTAAATGAACGAAAATATTTCGATGTTTTAACATTTTTATACGCGGTTCGTTTTATTTCAACGCTCTTTACGCGCGATCTCGTTCGGATGGGTTACGCCAGATAAGGCGGGAAAACATCGCGTCTCGTTCTAACGCGATAATCTCAATAGCCGAATAGCGAGAGTGAAAGAAACAATAATAAAAAATATAAAAAAACAAAAAACGTACGACGCGGCAGCACTAACAAAAAATGGGACGGTTGATTTGTATCGCTGATTCCCTCATACCCGTGGAGGGGAAAGGGACAGGGATAGAAACGTGCGATGTTAATCAGGGAACTTATTAATTCACAAAAAGAATGACGTTATTATATAGTTAGATAGGTTAGGTAGTTAGGTTATCAAATAAGCTATGCCGGTTTTACGGTTTCAAACAGATTTTTCAACAGAATAGAGATATGTGGGCATACGACGATAATATCAAACAATATTTTGAATATCCACCTCCAAATCTTTGTAGACAAGTAGCGGATTTAACCCACTTGGGAGGCGGCCTTAATGGTGTAATGGTTAAGACCACTGGCGTATAAAACAGACATGCCCTATAGAATAAAATATTTTAAAAAGTAGTGACACTAAAATGTACGCATACTTACTAAGTATTGTTTATTATAACCAGGGCTGGATTCAACGAGCATTCATAGGCTACCAAAAATAAAAATGAAAACAAGTTTGCAGCTACTGAGCGCATGGACTGTTGACATTTTAGACCCAATTTACAAAATTTAAGTATTTTATGGTTGGTAAAATTTACATATTGAATCAAGATTACTGATCGTCTTGCAGCTACAAAGCGCATGGACGAGTGAAATTCTAGCAGCTTCAAATTATACCGATAAATTTACAAAAACTAAACACTGAGAAGAGTAGATAATTTGTTTAGTGTTTAAGCTAAATATAAAAAAAATAAAGCACTGTTTCAACATTATGGTTAAAAAATAAAAAAAGATATCCGAAGAGTAGCTTTTGCAGATTGTAGGTATCATAGTTACTGCCGGACATGTGGCTAACAGGCTGTTCGCTGATTCCTGGAAGATGGTAGATGCAAAAATGATCAAGATACGCTGCGATTGGTCTTTTGATCTAATGCACTATGCACCATTAGGTGCGAAAAAGGAATGATGATGAGTTACACATAAAATATAAACTGGCTTCAATAAAAAATTGGAACCTATTTTAAAAATTAAACTATTATTTGAACAGTTTGACAGAAAGATGGATTTTGCCTGGTTGGTAAATAGTACTCTCAAATCAACCTTGGGAATACAACGCAGGAGGCAAAAATAGTAGCTCAAGATAGAGTCCTGGTCCCGACCTGATATGTATTAGAGCGCAGTAAGGAATCAAAACAAACAGGTTGAACCTTAACTTCAATATCTATGCTGAAAGCTGAAAGTATGCAGCACCATAGAATGAACTCTCTTCAAAATCTAAGAATAATGTTAGACAAGTTATTTTTATACACATTGACAAACAATAAAATTGATTCCCCTAATCTACTTGAAAGACTTCCGTTCCGTGTGCCATTTAAACCGACCGCAACAATAAAGGTTTTAGCTCTTTAACTTCACAAACGTCAACAAATGGAAGAATCGAAGGAATACAGATGTTCCAATATAGGCAGAATGGTGAATGTAACTCAGTGTGTAAAGTGGCCACTTGAACCAGCCAATGACAGGTCATAATCCCTGTGGATGCTTAGACTTCTATATTCCCTTCTGTAAAATTGACTTCATGTCTGTTGTAAGATATCAATGTTAATTGCTCCCTAGGGGGTTGAATCTAGTCCTTGTCTACAAAAATTTGGACAAACTCAAAACATTGTTACTTGATCTTTGCAAAATTTTTTTTAGTATGCGCACAACCGATATGAAGTCGCTTGGTCTTTGTCTTTCAGTGGGGGGAATGCTTTCACTGAATTCTGATAAGTTTTTAAGACGGGCGATGGATCTAAAAATAAATTATAACAATCCGATCCATTTTCCAGGAAATCGCCACTGCAAGGTGAACCCAGGATCCAGGAATGCACTTCTGACGAAGATGTGACGTCAGGAAATGCGTCCGGTAAAATATGGTACAATCGATAGTCCACGAATGACGTCCGCTGACTTCCAATGAATTACAGCTACAATCCAATGCACTTTAATTTTACGACACTATTACGTCTGCAAGTTTAAAAAAAGGAATAATTCATATACCGCCATTTGTTGAAAATCACCTCATGGTGGCTGTACAATAGGTATCACAGCACGTCTTTCAGCTACAGAGTGCATGGACTGTATAAAATCAAGCACCTATTTACGTTACTTAAAAATTGCCTTTTTAGTGAATCTAATTTTAAAATTTAATCGTTTACAAATGAAAGCCGGATTACAAATGTCCTGCCGCTACAGAGCACACAGACGAGACGGTTGGAATTCTAGACCCTGTTTATGAATTTAAATTATTTTTCCAAACAAACTAACGATCACCCTGTTTTCCCGTAAGGGTAAGCAGAGAGGATAGAACGCCACATTATTATATCTTTGCATACAGATCTCGCTATCTCTACATTCATACATCTTCTCATGCACGCGCGCCGATTATTCTGACTTTTAACATGTCTTTCTCGGTCTTTCTCTATTTCTGCATCCATTAACATTCGCATCGTAAATATTTTTGGCCGTTTTTTCGCTGTCCATTCGCTCTACATGCCCAAACCAACACAGAGCTCCTTTCTTGATTTTGTCGATAATGCCTTTCTCAGCCTTGCATAATTTATTTATTTATTTATTTAAACGCCTTTAAGGCTTTTACATACACATATACAAATAAAGACAGACATGTATTTTACACAGAAGTGGCAAAAAATATATAAATGAATTTTAGAAGAAAAAGAAAAATATCAAAAATATCATCTTTACATATTAGTATAAAAGTGGAAAGAGCAGAAATGCATTTATAAATATGAAGACAGAAATGCATTTTACACAAAAAAGGAGCAAAAAATAAAAATGAATTAAGAAGAGAAAGAAAAATAAAATAATAATAAATAAAATAAAAATCATTAAATATTAGTAGAAAATATATGGGGATACATAATAATACATACATATACTACAGTGGAGAACAGGAGTATATTTTTTCGGACAAGTTATATTAAAATAATCTGAAAATTAAAAGAAGTTAGAAAAATACTGATTTAGAATACAGATATAAGTCAATAATGTACGGATCTCAACATTTGTGTATCTATCGTACATAGTTTTACCACACATTCGCCTGAGAGATCGCATTTCGACAGCATTTGGCCTATTTTCATCCCTGTTTTTCCAAGCCTATACTTCGCTCCCATACACCAGGGTCGGGACCAGGACACAATCCATACATTTAATAGTACCTACCTACCTGTGTTCTATCGCTATAAACAATGAAAAATATTAACAATGTCTACCTAAATATTCATAAATCAAGAAGTGATTTATTTCCTCGTGTATAAGATTTAGGTGGACCGGTAATATTATAAAATAGGATTGTATTCATTTGTAAATTATACCTTGATAAAGGGAGCGCGTTGTAGCTCATGAACCGGTTGGTAATAAATAATAAGCGGTTAAAAATAACGTGTTTTACAAAAAAAAAATGTAACGAATAACTACAAAAAGTTAGTGCATTAATGATACCAATATAAAGAGGAAGCCTCTAATTGGACCTTATAAAATGTATCTTTATATGTATCTTATATATTTTTTATTAACGTCCGTTGACTTTACAATAACATAAAATAAAATAAAATAAAATAAAAATTAAAAATAAATAGACATAGAAATACAAAAGTACATACGTATTTACATAATAATATCACAGATTATATACGTTAGTATTACATATTAATACAATAAAGGTCATTGAATTCACATATTTAATATACTTAAAAAACTATGTATACCTATTTACAATTTTGAAAAACCGGTTAGGGTTATATAAACATATTATGCATAATGTCAAGTCATGTTATGTAAAACCTTGTCTGGTCCGGTTAGTATGTGCTTTTTAACATTGGTTTTAAGTTTGCCTCCAGTAAATTTTTTCAAGTATAATCATTGTAATTTAAGTCCATTGTATAGTATTTTTGACTGTCCTGCAATCGTTCTTTCTTTTTCAATGTGGTAGTGTTGCTGTCAGATATTATATTTATGTATGTCAGCATTTTTGGTTGTTGTTTCCCAATGCAATTTTGACAATTCTCATTTAAAAAAAAACCATATGTATTAAGTATAAGATATAAAATTAGTGATAAGAATAATAAGTTATACAAGTTGTTTAGGTAACTTACCTTCACACCCTGCTCCAGATAAGCAAGAAAAAAATACACATTATATAAATATTTTTCATAATAAAAATACATACAAGGATACATACAATATTATTACATAATATGCACATTAATACATTATAACACTGTATATATATATATATATATATCAGGGGCGAATCGTCCAAATAAGCGATTATGCGCAGCTTATGATTTTATTTGACTTTCGATAATAATGATTTATAGTAACTATGTTTATGGGAAAATAAATAAAATAATTTCTATTTATTATAAACCACCCCCACCGTTTACATCTTCCTACAAAAAAAATCTAGGTGCGCCCAGAGCTTGGCCCTTGGATCTTTAATCCAGCCAGGTTTTTTAGTACTAGAACAAGTTTGCAGATTACAAATATTATTTAAAGATGCTCTATTTGGAAACTAGTGTTTAGAACATTAATTCCGAAGGACTATTTTTCTTTGATAGGATATTTATTTATTTAACACTTTATATACATATACAATATATATATACATATAAGGGCAAGCATTTTGCCTTAACGCAATTTCTTCCTAGGATACCGTTGACATATTATGTACCACATAGGATATGTGGCGTTCGAAGCGGTAGTTTTTGGCATTATTTATTTAAACCGGAATCGGCCAGTGCTCAGCGTTAAAATTGAAATCACAATAAAAATATCTACTGATTGTCATCGTGGTATTTAAAATAAATAAATTGGACAAGTGTTGTTTTAAAATAGTGTAGAATAAAGCTACGTATATCGCGTGGTTAATAATAATTGTTGTTTGGGTTGATTTTCACAGAACCACAGAAATTATAGTAGTTTATAATTTTATTACTTATATATTATGTACTTATATGTAGGTACATATTAATGATCATTGTTTGTATATTACATATAAAATAAATCACGGCTCGCCACTGATATAAATACAAAATACTATAACTAATTACACTGACTGAACTATTGTTATCAGACAAGTCAACAAGTTGATAAAATGGAGTTTATAGGTTATATAGGTATAGAATAGATAATAAACTTAACTTTGAGCCTAATATTGAAAACATAACAAAAAAAGTAGAATTTTTAGGAATTAGAAAAAATATATAAGAAATAAGCTGAAGTTATCTGTTAGGGAACGAGATGGGCGCTTTATAGATGTTTAAATTTATTTTTGAGGGAAGATATAAACGGTGACGGTATTTTATAAAAGGTAACAATATTTAAAAAAATAAATCCAATAAAACATAATTGACAGTCTAAAACAATGGTAAGCTGCGCATAATCGCTTATATGGACGATTCGCCTGTGCAAACTACTAGTACATAAACAATAGTAACCAAACGGAATAAGATTTTCAGCCGAAACCAAATTTTGGCTTTTGTTCTAGTTTCGGTATCGGTCGATCGGTCTGTCATTTGTAACTTATTTAAATAAGTTACAAATGACTTCAAAACGCCTAAAATTAGACGTTTTTATTGCTAAACCTTACAAGTTTATTGAAATAAGTGTTAAAAAACATATACAATGAAATAAAAGATATGAATTTAATGTGTAAATTTGCTTATTTTTAGCGGTTTTTGGTACGTCATGTTTTTTTTTTTTTTTAAAAAGAGAAATACTTGAGTTCTTATTAATAACTCAAATATCTAAATTTTAATACCATTTCCTAAAAGTCGTAAATAACTTGTGCTGGAAAAATAGAAATCGAGTTGTGGAAGTGGGATTTGAACCTCGGACCTTTGGCTCGTGAGTCCACAATACTACCACACATAACTTATATGTAACTCTTATTCAATGGGCACTATAGCAACTTCAACTATAAAGTATATACAAAAATATAAATATGAATGATCTTAGAACTACTAATTATTGTCAACCCAATCCCAATATCAGTCTGGTTTTCATTTTTTATGTTAGACAATGGCAATACAATAACTAATTATTTGAATGGACAAAAATCCAATGTCTGTAATTGTGCTTATTTTTTTAAAAATGGATAGTAATGTGAAAGCAGATATAAACTGCAGATCATAGGTCACGCGGCCGAGTTAAGATCCCGAGTACAGCCGAACGTAATCCGACACATCTCGAGCGCAGGCTTCGGCTGAGTCGCAGTTTCGGCCAATTTCCGGCCAATAGAATGCATAGTTTACCCTGAAAATGGCTCTTGCAACGGTAGCCGAATCGTCGGAACGAGACCAACCTACACTTGATCACCCAAAAAGACGATACTTATTGATAACAGTGAAAACAGGTGCACCGAGAATACTCATTTTCATTAAAGGATTAAAAATATATAAAAGTGTCCTATTCACTCTTTAATAATTTAACAAACACAAATAAAATATATAATATGATTACATACTGCAATGGAACTATCAATTTATTACAGAAGGGAAAAAAACTAATATCATAAAAGTCTCCACGTCGTAAAAAATACAGGGCATCGAAATATATTTTTAAAAACGTGACAGTATTGTGTTAAGGAAACTTTTGACAAATTCACTTCCGCTGTCTCTTTGAAACTGCATCCAATGCATTATAAAATGAGATAGCAATATACGAATTCATCACGTGTAAATGAAACACACAATTGGGACGATCGATAGTGTCTCCCGGGGGCGATTGATCCCTAGAATACGAATTGAAAATCTATCGTAACAATCAAATAAGATGCACGGCGCAGCAAGGGAAGCACCTCCACACAGAGTAAATTTCTACAAGTTAATAAATGAGAAGATTTTTCAAAAATCTATCCTTCTGTTTCTCATAATGGAAGCAAAGCAGTAAAACAGTTAGAGTGTAAGTATTGTAAAAGCAGCCCAACAAATGCATATTCCAATCTCTATAATTATGTACATGTAGTATGTAGTTACTGCCCTCTTAATGTACGGGTATGCAGTTAACAGAGAGTGAAAGTTAGTTGACCTAACTTAGAATGCTAAGAATCCGGTGATTTTAAATTACATAAAATAAAGTAGGTATTATCGCGTTTTTTACTGGCTAATAAACTAAATTTACTCTGCGTCCGGGCGGATGAAGAATACAGTTCTGTGTTTGAAATAAAGCCGGAACCCTGGGTGAGTGTTTTCAACTCGACTCTCAGGTAAAAATAGAGTGAAGATAAGTCAGCGTCGTAGTGCAGTGGTTGACAATGATGGCATGTTAGCCTACCATGCGTGAGGTCCTAGGTTCGATTTCTGACGTGAAATATTGGTTTTAAAGGTGGTTTTACATGGCAATATAAAACCACCTTTAAAACTGTACAATGAGTTACCTGAAGAAATTAAGGAAATAGAAAAAATTGAAATATTTAAAATTAATTTGAAAAAATATGTTATTGAGAAATTTTGATTAAAAAATTGTAATATTATTAAAAGTTTATATTAGTTCTTAAGATGTTATGAACTAACTTAATAAAGCATAAATAAATAAATATTACATTGAAGCATAAGACTGACCTTACAAAAACGATCTACATTAACTGCAATTGAAATTCAAATGCATTACCCTATGCACCACTAGATTCGGTCTACGAACGGTTTAAAAACGATCTACATTAACTGCAATTGAAATTCAAATGCATTACCCTATGCACCACTAGATTCGGCTAGGCAAATTATAGTGAGTAATAAATTGCATTTTTTTCACCTCGTGGTCAAATGTTCCGCGCGTTTGGCTACCATGCAAGACGTACTGGGTTAGATTCCCGACATGGTTAGTCCCTGGATTGGCATTTAAAGCGTATGACTGATCATCTGTTAACCTTCGAGTAACATTTTTTTTATCAAGATACGCTGTGGTTGATGTACCAATACAATGTCCTATGCACCAATAGGTAAGGAAAGGGAATGACGATGAAAAATTAAATTTAAAAAATCTCAAGTCAGTATTTTCATTTTAATCGGTAATAAATATAGATTTTTTTATTTTCGCCAAACAGGAAGGTAAGGTGACGTCACCGTACGTTGTTCAATGGGTAAGATAACTTCAGTCTGAGTGGAGTGGAGTGGAGGGAGAGGTGATATTGCTACAATCTGATTAGTAAAAAAAAAGTTCAGTGACGTATTTTCAATACCAACATTGTTAAACAGTGTTTTAAGATGAGTGAATTTTTAAAATATATCGGCCTCGTAAGGTATTGGTCAGCGCGTCTGCCTACCGTGCAAGAGGTCTCGGGTTCGATTCCCGACATGGTTAATATGAATTTTTTATTTCAAAAGGGTGTTTTCACCCTAGAATATTTCATAGTCTCTGATATCTGAGGCGTAAGACGATCATCTTTATATCATGTAACAAAAATGATCAAGATACGCAGCGATTGCTGTACAGCGATTGGTGCCCTATGCACCGTTAGGTGCGGAAAGGGAATGATGATGATGATGGTGAATTTTATAAATGAAGAATTTTCGAAATTTTCGTAAGAGACGGGTTGTATGAATAAACGGGAGATATAATTGAATCAACAAGATTGGCCACTTGAAACAATGACAGGTCATAAGCCATGTAAATGCGTAGATGTAGTAAATGAATATTCCCTACTCAAAAATGTTTTCCCCCCCTCTGTTGCAATAAATTTCAAGGTATAATTTAATATAATACATTTTTATTTGAAGCACTAACTTTGTGGTTATTCATTATAATAAAATAATTAAAAACAACTTTTTTGTTAAGAACTTATTTTTTCTTTTTTCTACCGACCGGTTTTCAAACAAAGAAGTTTTTTCAACAATGTTTGAGTATGTCCAAATGCTTGCAGACTGGCTGGATTTCCTCCCTAGGGAGTTTTTCATATGAATCTCACCCACATGATAAAGGTTTCAGCTCTTTTACTTCACAAAAGTCAACAGATGGAAGAGTTGAGGAAATGTGGATGTTCAAACATAGGCAGAATAGTGAATGTTACACAGTGCGTAAAGTGGACACTTAAACCAGTCAATGACAGGTCACAAGCCCTGTAAATGCCTAGACTCCCATATTCCCTCCTCAATTTTTTTTCCCTCTCTGTTGCATCAAATTTAAATATGAGCAAATCTCTAGGGAGAAATTCCATCCAGTCTGCAATTATTTGGATAGACTCAAAACATTGTTGTATTATTTTCCGATTTATTTTTATACATTGAGCTGAAACAAAATCTGATTTTAAGTTAAGTATACAAAATAAATTTTAAAAAACCCTTACATGCTAAAAAATTTACATAATTTTCGCTTTACGATTTACCAGCTTAATGGCTGTAGGACACCCTTAAACTTATTAAAACACCGCCGTTCTGTGTCATATTTTACCTTTTTTTCTTTATGACAATCGAGATTTTCATGGAAAAATGTTATAGCATTATTAAGACAAATCTGAACATAATATGACACATCGACATAGCTTTAAAGTGTGAAAATAAAAACAAATAAACTCAACGCAAGATGCGTGGTTTTAAGATAACGTGTTAACTTGCCCTTTTTTGGCCTTTCTGGAAATTCTATTTTTTTAGTGACTTTGTCCTATCGGATTTGCGTTACGTGTATTGGAAAATAGTTGTTTTTTTACTCCTTAATTTTACCGTGTCGTTTGGATTAGGACGATATGTATTAAATGGGCCACTGTCACCTTTCTTAATAAGAGTTTGTACTTTTCTTATCTTTGTATAGTGACATACATCGAAAATATTTTTTTAAAAAAACAAAGGCTCATTACACATCAGTACTTCAACTTACATTCTAACTAAGCAATCGCTCCATATTAAACTACCTAGGCCGTGATTATAAACGATATCTTCATCGGTTTATATAGAGCATTGTTTTTCAACCTGTGGGTCACGACCCCCTGGGGGGTCGCGGAGCCTCTGTAGGGGGGGCGCGAAAGGTCGAGAAAACTTCAGTTTTTTATACAACATATAATTTGTGAGACTTAAATAAAAAGTCGATAAGAGTTAAAATTATTATATTTAACAAAATTTCCCTATAATCAATCATACAAGTCAGAAAAATGCTAGTTCAAAACATGTTATTACCAAGAAAATAAATATTAAAAATGTGTTTAAATAGAAAATTATTACATCTGTGCTTGCTTATCTTCGTTTATTTTAATGTGAAGGTTGCGCTTGAGTTTGTTCAATTAATTTCTCCCATCGTGGATCCGTATTTGCCACATTAAGTATTAAATCGTTTTCCAAATTAAAGCGATTTCTTAGTTTAAATTTTATTCGCGCCATTGATGAAAATGCCAACTCGCACAAATACGAGGTAGAAAATAGAATCAAACACTACAAAGCCTCGGTTGTTAATTCCGGGTATTCTGTTTTTCTTTTTAACCAAAACGTATCCAAATTTTCAGACTTGAATTCCAAGTGTAACATCCCATCGGCAGATAGTTCCAGCAGATTCTCTTTGAGCTTAGTTGCTAAATTTGCCTCGTTTATAGCTGCATTTAAAAACGGATTTAAGATCCATCTTTGCCCAGTGTTATCCGATATCTCTTGCAGTGAGAAGTAATGGCACAATTCTTTCTTCAAATTATGTAACACCATTTTCAGACCAGATATATATGAGTTGATGTTGATCTCGCTTCCGACTTCTTCAATGAAAGACTGTGTGGACGAAAATGAATCAAAGTTGTTTTGATTTATGGATGATGACAACAATTCAATTTTTTTAATAAAGTTTCGCGAAAAGGGTTGCGAAATATTTTTTGATACTAGGGGGATCGTGTCATGAAAAAGGTTGAAAAACGCTGATATAGAGTATTTAGACGGTTTAAAGTAACATCTTTATTTATATACGAAAATGTGTATATTTGTATGAAAATTCAAAATATCTTCGTCGGTAACCTGCAATTGACTTGAACTTAGCAAAAAAATGGTTAGACTCAAATTATATAACACTAAATCACTCGAAAACAAAATACATAACATTTAAAAGTAATAATAAAACTATATATAATCCAAATCTTTCCTTAACTATTCACAGCTGTAAGTACAATAACCGAATTCCAAATATCAAATGTATTTGTAAATCGTTGGACAGAGTAGATTCAATTAAATATTTAGGCATTTATATAGATGGGAATTTACGATGGACTTATTAAATCGAACATATCAAAAATAAATTGAAAAAGCAAATTTACTTTTTTAAAACTATAAGAAATATAATTAGCCTAAAAGAACTTGTAAAAATAAATTACGCAATAACTCAGTCAGTTTTGGAATATAGAATAATTGGATGGGGATGTGCAAATGACACACTGATCAAGCAAATAATAATTGCACAAAAATCTTTCATAAAAATTATCTTAAGAGTCCCAATCAAAACTAGCTATCTTGGTATATTTGAAAATCTTAATGTTAAATATATAAAACAACTTTATGTAAAAGCTCTGTTACTGTACGCACGTAAATATTATTCTTTACCTTCCGTTACAAATATAAGAGTTACTAGATACTCCACCCTGATACTGCAAAAAAAAAAAAAAAATACAACCTTCGGTCAAAGGGGATTGGCCTACTTTTCGGCTAAAGTGTACAATCTACTTCCATTATCCATGAGGACAATTAGTAAGTTCAAAATATAAAATTGCTATTAAGAAATGGATAGTGGAGGTGGGTTGCACACGGATCGATGAGTGGATCAAGCCAAATAGGTAAAATGTGTGTACTGTTTATGAATTTTTTGATTATTTTAGTTTATTTTATTTATTATGATAATTAGGTTGATTGGATTAAGTTTTTTTATTGTTATTTTTATGTTAACTTTGTTAAATAAGCATGTTTCATATTTTGTACAATTTTTCCCTCGGCACGGGACCCCCAGTGAGAGAACATTATTATGTATAAAAAAAGAATACGAACAATGTAAAAGTATAAATAAATATAATTGAACGGATTTAGGAAACAAAAAGTAAACTTATTATATTTTTCATACAAAAAACTTAATTTTACTTAGTAGATAAAATTGAGGATAAATTTTAACTTCTCTTTAGAATACGAGCCCTGATTTTAAAATTGAGGGTACGATAGTCGAAAGAAGTCCGGCTTCAGTTGAGATCTGAACTAACTAGGACTGTCGTAGATTCGCAAGTGTGAAGGCAAGAAATTTACGGCAAAAGCACTATCAGCGAACCTAGCATTCGGGCTGCACTGGAGTTCGACGAGTTTTCTTCTGTCTCACGAATATAAAGCATGTTTCTAATATTCGAAAATGCTCAAGATCGCTTGGAGAGACAGAGTACGAAATGAGATTTTTCTACAACGCATGAAGAAGGATCTAGAGTTACTTGGCAGTGTTGAAACTAAAAACTAGGAAATTGCAATACTTTGGCCATGTAATAAGAAGAGAAAATCTACAGTTCTAACTATTTATAATGCCGGGAAGAATACAAGGCAGAAGAAAATCGGGTCGTCGATGGGCTTCCTGGCTCCGAAATTTGAGGCAATGGTACGGAAACAGTACCACATTACTATTTAGGGCTGCTATCAACAATGCGGAGATAGCGATGATGATGTTATTTAAAATACATAGCAAAGACTGAAAGATCCATACAAACAAACCATTTTTTTAAATGCAAGAAAATCAAACTGCAAATGGTGATAAGTAGTAAAACAGAGATAAAAGTAGATTTCTTACTTGTAATTTTTAACCTTATTTACTTGGATATTTTTGATTTTTTAAAGTTTCTTTTCAAGCACAAGTTTTTTCGATCTTTTCATAACGGTTGTTTTGTAGTACAACTTAACTTCCAAACTTTCCGTTTTAACTTCAAAGTTTTTTTCCCTTTCAAAAATGTTAATTTGTTCGATTTACGTACCTTTTTATTACAAAGGTAAATATTAGTATTCGTTACAGATGTTACTTTTCGTTTTTAATATATTTTTTTTATTTTTTTTTATTTTCTTTTATTCAGGAAACATACAGTACAGTTACAAAGTTTAATATTTTACACAATTGGACTTAATTCTAATGGACTAGTGAAGTTTCCATTTTAAAAAGCAATTAAATGTAATGTTAATTATGAAAGTATAAAAAAGAGAAGGAAAAAGAAAACATAAATGAAAGTTGTTTAAAAATTAAAATTTAAGTGAAAAAAATATATTTTAAGGTTTGTAGTTTGTAGTGAGTATTTACAAATGGAAATAATATTAAAAATTAAGAAAATTTGTAAGAGTAATTAATGTTTGTTATAGTCATACAGACAGAGCGATTTGTACACTGAAGTCCGAGAACAGGTCAACAAAGTATTAACTGTGACGGGTTGTCTTAGTAATGTAATATGGAGAAATAAAGATATGCGTGTCGATAGCAAGCTCAAAATATACAAGACGTGTCTGAGACCCATCATGACGTATGCTGTGGAAGCGCGGGCTGACGCTGTTCGTACCGAAGGGCTTCTCATAACTGCTGAAGGTTTTTAGATCCATTACTGGAAAAACGCTCCGAGACCGAATCCGTAATACTACCATTAGAGATACATACGAGTGAAATAGAGGAAATCGTGCGACGGAGCAGATTCAGACGAAGATATTGGAAGGACCATGTGGACATAATGAGCAGCGACAGACTTATATTCACTCCAGCCAATGGAATCACATTTGGATAACATCCGCCTCAAAGACCACAGAAGAGAAGGAGGAACAGTTGGACCTCAGGAGAAGAACTAGTTTTCTGTGACACAGATTTAAGGATCTTTTAAAAGATGAAGATTAAGATGTTTTCGTTTTTAAAAAAGTTATTTTTTGTTGTAATTTGTTTACAACTTTTATTATAATTTTGTAAAAGGTACATCGACGGCAACTTGAAGAAGAAGAAGAAGATAAAACGCATTACTCTAATTCAGAGTTGCCGTGAATGGGATTGAATGTATGAGAAGTAAATGTCAATAACTACTATCGTTTTCATTTTCACCGTGTAAACGGTTCGGGGACGAGGAACAGACTCATTTACTCTAACGCTGTCTCTCTCGCCCGCACTGGATCCCGCACTGATAGGGGGACAGAGAAGGCGGCTGGGGGAGATGTCGTGTAGGCCGTTTATGCGGAAATTCTGAGACTGAGGTTATAAACAAGATTGCTCCGTGGGGTAGTGGAAACTTGCAGTCCACAAGTTAAAATGCTATTTTGTATCGGATTCGCTTTCTTCAATAATATTTTTTCATGGTATGTACATGAAGGTCTGGTTCAGTCTTACACTTTTTAGGGACTGAAATATTGCATCAAAAGCCTCCTGTACACAGATCAGCACGTTGCAAAGCAACTTTAGAACTATAATCGACGAATATTATTAATAATAATTTATTTAATTGTCAAATATTCGCATTTTTAGAATTTACGCATGGTGGCTTTCCTTTTTTCTATCTATGTAAAGAAACAACTGGTATAAAAAGTAGCATAAAGATGTTAAGTATTATCATGGGTAGAGGCGTACTTTTGTACGACGCCGCGAAGAGGGCTTTTTTGTTACTGAAGTGAAGGGAATCCCAGAGAACTTCAGCAAATACTTCTTCATTTGGACAGAGTCACTATAAGGTGAGTCAAATCAAGAATAGTCGTGCTGTAAAGGTGAGTGCAACACGTTATTTGACCATGATTAGGGGTTTTTTATGATCTCGAAGCTATGGAAGCAGCGGATGAGCGGTTACAACAAGATAAGGCCGCAGCCCACGCAGCCAGGGTTTAATGGACTTTTTAAGAGAATCATTTCTCAGGAAGCTCATCTACCTGATGGGGAATCAACTGGCCTACGCGCTCTTATTTAACTCCATGCGATTTTTTCCTGTGGGGTGACCTGAAATCCCTTGATTACGGTATTCGTCTCCAGACCCTGGACATCCCACGGGACGTGTTCGGGCACAAATTGCCAATATACCCGTCGCCATGCTTGAGAGAGTGCACGAAAACTTCCGAAAAAGGCTTCGAGAGTGTGCGAACCTTGGGGACGAAATTTGCCTAAATCTTTCAAAACCACGTAATATCAAACTTCTCATGTTGTAGTAAGGCGTGTTAAATTTAAATTTCAAAAACCACCATGTACTAAAAAGAATATATTTTGAGTATCATCATTCTTTACATTTTGGGAAAATGGGTGTTTCCTTGGTTATTTTATCGCATTTATTAAAATATTTGAGAAATGAGGCGTGAAGATCGTGAGCAAAAGGGTGGTTCGACATCAAAGTGTTGCAGCTCAGATTAGGGGTGTGGGGGTTGCTTAGAGACGGGAGGCGACCCCCTGTTATAAAGGGTAGGGAGCGAAGAACAGAGGGGGACTGGGTGCTCCACACTAGAAACGAAAATTATTGTTATTTGATAAAATCGTTAACATGCTAATCAAAATAACATATATAATAATATGGTCGTTATGAAAAATTTATATGAATACAACTTGGCGATGTCCAAATATGTATAGACATAAACAAACCATTACGCTGTTTTTCCGTAGGAGTAGGCAGAGAGGTAGTGCTTTATTATATATTCGCAGTTATACATATCTTGCAGGCACGATATTCCAACGTGACTCATCCATCTTGGAGTACTTGTTGAATTTAGTCATGACATTTCTTTCGCCATTTTCCTCGTTTTATGATTATCAACAGTCGCATCGTAAATCCTTTTAGCTGTCTTTCACTATCTGTTTCCACGATAATGCTCGTCTCAGTCTTGAATATTGCAGGAATCTCGGAAATTGCGCGCCTATACATGGCTTCACCACACACCCGAGAGAATAAAATACAAGCTTTGCTGGACAGTATTCAATCCCTTCATGAAATGTCTCCAAGTTACCGATCGGACCTTTGTATTAGGGAAAATATATGTCAAAGAAAATCTACTCTTAGATCAGCACCCGATTCAGGCAGAGGAAAACTTGTCGAAATCCGGCGCTCCTCAAACACTAGATTCGGAGATCGTGCTTTTGCCGTTGCCGGCCCCTCTGCCTGGAACCAATTGCCTTCAAACTTACGAATCATCAACAGTCCCAGTCAATTCAGATCCCGACTAAAATCTCACTTCTTTAGATTATCATACCCCCAATTTTAATTCAGAAAATATAATATGTCACTTTACTTAGTTAGAATGTAAGTGTAAGTATACAATTGTAAAGCGCCTTTGAGGTGATTTTTGACAAAAATGGCGCTATATAAATCAGCCTAGTGTTATTATTTTTCGCCTTAGACCTCCCATTTCAACAGCATTCAGCTAACTTTCATTATTGTGTTTTTCAATCGTATGCTTTTCTCCTATACATAAGCATCGGCACCAGTGAACTGTGAACTGCTAGAGTCCTGGGCTGGTATTCTTAACTCTCTAGGGGTAGAGAACACGTATTTTACATACTTATTACGTGCTAGCAACGATCTCTTCCCTTGCGTGAGTGTTCAGAGCAGCATCGCTGGTTCTATTTTTGGAACTGTATTCTTCATCCGCTCGAACACGGAGACGTAATGCATATAATTTTTGATGTGTATTATTATTATCTTATCTCTTTCTGATATTAATTTATCAAATATTTTTGTGTACCGTATATTATATTATTTTCACATATATACTTACTGTTAACTAATTTTCATTATTTGTTTTTAACAATAATTTGTTGATACCATTTTTTTTTATACTTATAAGTATATGAAAATGTATATATTTTTTTGTTTGAATTCTTTAGAAGTTATTTACAATCTGCTTTTTAATTCAATTACTTTTATTATATCCATATAAAAATTTTTTTTTCTTTTTTACTATGTAAAGTTTCACTTTTTATTTTGCATGGCAGTATGCTTCTTATTGTTTCTAAATGTATACAAAAAAGCATTGTTTATCTTTTAAATTTTTACGCACTATGTTTGTACTTAACTGTATATTTTTTGTAAATGCCCCTTGGGCGTATTGTAAAATTAAATAAATAAAAAATAAATAAATATAATGATATTATGTTGATTTGCATTGGGTATTTCTACATTGCAAGAAGTTTAATAATAATCATTTGGCGCTAATGATAATGTCCTTTATCAAGTTTTGAATCATTTAGGGAATGTAAGCAGTGGCCAGTGGTCCTGGATTGTTTGTAGGCTTTTCTGGCCCAGATGTCTAAATGATAAATTATGAAACCATAAATAAGCGAGCATTTGTTGGCTAACATATGAGCGTTGCGTTGGTCTGACGTCACATAAGATGTGGTGCACCAAGGCCCAGTTATTTGATCATTACTTATGGTTAAAATCGAAAGTGATAGTAAAATTGTGAAAACAGATTATTTTTTGTACAAAAATGGAATACTTGTTCAAAATTTGAAGTATTAGTTTTGATTTCAACTATTACTGATTACCAAACTGTCTACCGGTCCAACAGAACAGAACAACCTGTACTAGGGTTCCTCGGAACAGCTAATAAAATCTCACTAAACAGTACTGGCGATGTGTTCCGATAGTAAAGGCAAGCATTCAAGAAGCATTCAAGTTAAAGATGATACACTTGCCATGTCTGCCCAAATCTTGCCGAGACCATGCCTACTGTACTTTAAAATACTTTATATGATTTTAAGACGGTTGAAATGCGATCTCTTAGACATATGTGCGGGAAATCAATGCTTGACAGGGTAACGAATGATGAAATCAGGCGAGAGTGTAAATCTGAGTCAAGTATAACTGATAAGATTAACAAAGGGTAATTGAGATGGTTTGGTCATGTAGAACGAATGGACGACGAAAGAATGGTAAAACAAGTAAATATGGCGAAAATGAACAGCAACGTGAGACGAGTACGACAGAGGAAAACGTGGCACGGTCAGATAAACCAAAATCTCAAAATCTTAAGTCTGGTCATGTCAAAAGCCGGCAGAACCGAAGGGCGTGTATGACAAGATGTATGAATGTGGAAGAAGCTAGGAATATATGGCAGGATAGACGCGTGTGGCGGCCATTCTCTCTGCCTACCCCTACGGGAAAATGGCGTGATGGTAGTAGTAGTAGTAGTTGTAGTAGCAGTTAAGACTGTATAGATTGTTAGGATTGTTAAGGTGAAATTAAATCAATATATTATATATCATTAATGCCAATCCATTAGGGCGGCCTTTCATAAACATGTTTACTGACTTAAAAAAAACTGTTAAAAGAGGAAAGGCCGCATACTTTAGCCACATATTTTGTGGGTAAAAATATGCTATTCTATAATAAATGGTAGACGGGGTGAGTTGGGTAAAAGAGCAACATAGCTTAAGAATCTTCGGCAAAAGTTCGGAATGCCAGCTCGGGATGAGTTTTAATTGATAGGTATGGTGTAGTGGTTGTCGAGTTCACCTACCATGCTTGAGGTCTCACGTTCGATTCCTGGCTAGCTGGACGTGATATATTGATTCGAAAGGTGGTTCGAAACTGTAATATTTCATTGTTTTTGAAATAGCATCAGAAGCGTAAAACTGATCACCTTACCTTCCAGTACACAAGATCGCGATACACTGCGGCGCGGATCAGGGTTTGATGACGAAGAAATACAGTTTTTGCTGCAATTCGTGTTATCGCAATACGGCTATAGAAGAGTGACGGTATTCGACATAAGCTTCTGTTCAATTCGTCAAACTCGCAGTAAAAACGGCAATTCAATAAAAATCGTGGTTTATTTATTTTCAAAAGTAACTCGTTGACGAAAAAATATATATTTTTTTTTATTATGAGCTAAACCGATGGAATAACCGCGGTTTTTAAAATACTTATCGGGTATGTGGCAGTAGCGAGTAATGATATATTTTAAAGGTAATCTACAAAAATATGTATATTCATTTATACCTACATATCATCAACATTCACTGCATTGGTACACTAATCGCAGCGTATCTTTATCATATTTTGTTACATGAAGTTAAGATGATCAGTCAGACGCTTCGGGTACCAGTCCAGAGACAATGAAATATTCTGGATTGAAAAGACCCTTTCAAATACATATTTCATATCGACCATGTCGGGAATCGAACCCGAGACCTCTCGCATGGTAGGCAAACGCGCTGGCCATTACACCACATAAAATATAAGCAATATATTTAAAAATGGCTATTTTTTCTGTGGTTCTGTGGAAATCAACTCAAACAACAATTATTATTAACTTCGCGATAACCGTAGCTTACCTGCTCTATTTTAATACAACACTTGTACCAAAGTTTATTAAAAATACCACAATGATATTCAGCAGATATTTTCATTATGATTGAAATGTCAACACTGAGCACTGACCGATTCTTTTTAAAATGAATAATGCCAAAAACGGCCACTTCGAGCGCCACATACACCGTACGTGGATACATAATATGTCAACGGTACCCTATCAAAGAAAAATAGTCCTTCAGAAATAATGTTCGAAACACTAGTTTTCAAAGAGAGAATCTTCAAATAATATTTGTAATCCGCAAGGTTGTTTTAGTACTGAAAAAATGCGACTAGGTTAAAGTAAAATATAGTGTACTTTTTTGTATGGCGAATAAGCTGAGGTAATCGGCTAGTTTCATCGTTCACTGAGAACGAACTGGGCGCTAAATATAAACGGCGATGGTGATTTATAATAAATAATAATCATTTTCAACATTTTTTTAGTATGTCCAAATGTTGTTGAATCAACTAGCTGGTAAAGAAGTACACAAATTGGAATATTGTTTTCAGGCGTTGCCTAGAAGGTGAATTGGTCCAACCGGGTGAATTTCACCTACACGATAAAGGTTATTTTACTTCACAAGAGTCAACAGATCAAAAACAAGTCAAAACAAGTCAAAACAGGTCAAACATAGGCAGAATGGTAAATGTTACACTGTGTGTAAAGTGGCCACTTAAACCAGCCATAATCCAATAGCCAATTAAACCGGTCATAAGCCCTGTAAATGCCTAGACTTCCATATTCTCGTCTCAAAAATGTTTTCTCTCTTTGTTGCAACAAATTAAGAATAAGAATTTTATTCATTTTTCCATAAACATAGTTACTATAAAACATTATTATAGAAAGTCAAATATAAATACATATTACAACAGAGATGAAGAACATTTAAGAGAAGGTAATATAGAAGTCTAGGCATCTACAGGGCTTATGACCAGTCAATGGCTGGTTTAAGTGGCCACTTCACACACTGTGTAACATTCACCATTCTGCCTATATTTGAACATCTTTATTCCTTCAATTCTTTCATCTGTTGATGTTTGTGAAGTTAAAGAGCTGAAACCTTTATTTATGCGGGTGAGATTCATCCAATTGAATTATTTCACCTACATACTAGGCAACGCCTGAAAATATTATTTTTTTCAATTTCTATACTTCTTCATGGACCAGGTAATTTATCAACAATATTCTATATTACCTTCTCTTAAATGTTCTTCATCTCTGTTGTAATATGTTAATATAAACAGCTCCCCAGGGAGTTGAATCCAGTTCTTGTCTACAAACTACTCTTGTCTTCTTGTGGACAAACTCAAAATATTGTTGTCAAATATAACGGTTAACTGTGCATAATCGCTTATTTGGAAGATTCGCCCCAGGTATATGGAGAGAGTGGTTTTACTGCAATGTTCATTGTTCCTGAACTGGCACCTGTAGCGTAAGACTGATCACCTTATCTTTCACGTAACGAGAATTATCCGCATGCGCCGCGGCCTCGTGTACCACATAATAATAAGGTAATTCCTCGTTAGCAGTTGAGGAATTTAAATGCAGATCGTTGGAGGTGCAAGATATGTACAAACTGAAGCGGATTTGCTATGCAAATGTACTGAGAAGGTAATGAACGGCGAGGACATACGAGAATACCAAGCCACGATTTACAATCACAGTCGTGAGGAATAATTAACAAAAGGCATGCCTAACCCTTATGATGTCACAGGAGTCAACAATATAATATTTATAAGACTTGATATATATCTCTTATTACTTTAAGATATAAGTGTTTTTTTCATACTTCCACATTTTGTATATGGATAAATAATATGGTCGCAAAGTAGTAAACAAAGGCAAGAATTTGTGAGCACTGAAAGTATTATTTAATTTTAATAAATATACTAGAAATACAGATTTCTATAAAATAACAAAAATGCTCAATTTAGATGAATTAATTTTCACAGAAAAGGTAAAGATGACATTGACACAAAAATAATAAAATATAGACGAATATTAAATTTAATTTTAACTAAAATATACTAACAGAAAAAGAAACAGTTTTGTGTATGCAGCAATAAAGTTCTACAATTTACTTTCTAATGACTTGAAAGATATACAAAACATGTAAGTACTTAAAAAAATCACTTGTTTTCTAAATCATTTGAATAAATCAACAAACAATCATAAAACATGTACTTTCCTGGATTCAAACTAAAGATATGAACTCTTTTTTTTTTGTTTTTATTTTTTTTTTTTATTTAAATCTTAAAATAGGGCACACATATCATACATATTGTTATGTGTGTTCTAATAATAACATTGCAAATATATTTAATTTATAAATTGTTTATCACATATGTCTTGACCATTATTTTAAATTTTGATATGTTTTTTTCTTCATAAATATTTTTTTCCATTTCGTAATACTTTTTAATTGCTTTAAATAAATTTTTTTCTACGATATATTTTGTTGCCCTTCAATAATAAGGAATATTTTTGTTTAATTTTTTAAATAATGTTTATTTCCTTTTTTAATTATTTTTCCAAAATACCATATAATCTTTTACAGAATATTTTATTTTTTCTTTCTTATGTTACACAAAAATATTATAACTGTCTATTATTTATTATAGGATCAAAAATTCATTAACATTTTCTCGTATACCCACGAACAGGTCATGCCTTTGTGGGATTTTTTGATTACTATTTTTACTATTAATATGTATTTCATTACTATGTAATTATGCTTTATTTTTAATTATTATGCTTTGCATGTGGTGACAAAGTACAAACATTGTTTTTCTTAAATTAAATATATATATATATATATATATCTTTATATAATAACTTTGTAAAGCGCCCTTTAGGTATTATATTACGAAAATATCTATAGTAATAATTTAAAAAACACATGAACAAAACTGAACTTACAACTCATGTGACGAGTGATACGTGATGTTATTTTATCGACTTTTTATTAATACTATTTTATTTTTTTTGTACATAATGTTATTTGTACATTGTTTCATTTCAAGTTACAAAACATATTCAATACAAAATAAAGATTCAAAAGCTTAAGATATACAAAAATAGACATAAACGCATTTGTTTATAAGTTACCAATAATATTAATCAATGGGAAAAGGGAAAAAAAGTTAACGTTAAAATGTTAAAAGTTAAGTTAAAAGTTAAGGAAAAACGACGTTACAGAATTGTCTCCAGCGCTGCTATTCCGAACGCTCTCGCGGCCGTATTATCTCGAGTTTTTACATACAAAATACACGAGAAAATCTGTTTTCTCGTGCCGCGACAGTGGTTCAGAATAGCACCCCTGGTCAGGTATTCAAACGTACTAAATGAGCGTTATACCGCGCTATAAAAGCGTTCAGAATAGCAGGCCAGGGGTGGTATTCTGAATCTTTTCTATCCCCTAGAGAGTGGTTAATTTTAATAAATTTTAACTTTTATTACGGATTTTTATTTTTTGCATGCACCTAAACTTTGCCTCGTTCATGGCCACACTGATGATTAAACGTCAAAAAAGTATGGAAGCGAATTATGCATGTAAAAGAGGATGAATGATGTTGACAAACGGTGAACTAATGTCGAGAACCGCGCTCTTTGCAAGGCTGGGACAACAGTGGTAAGAAGAGAAAGGAGTGCTGATTTGGACATGTTGAACGAATGGATAGCTAAAAAAATGCTGAAAAGCTGCAAATGCTGAAGGATGCAGAAAACAAGAAAGATCGAGAAAGACATATGACCAAATCCAAGAAATACTTAAAAATGAACATGTCAAAAGTCGGAATAATCACCGTGCGTGCAAGGGAAGATGCATGATTCATCATCTAGTAATACGTGCCCTTTCCAAATATGGGAAGAATATGCCGAACACTCATCTAGTGGAACGGAAGGCCTGTTGACTACTGCCAACAGGCCGGCTTCTCCTGAAGAGTTTTAAGTGGTTTCCTCTCCACATGAGCAAATGCTGAGAAGTTCCCGATTGGTCCACATAAGTATATCACTCCTGATCCTAACAGTTTAGATAAATTTAATTGCAGAAAAATCCACCTTTTTATATATAAACCTTGTATATTATAAGCAAGGTAAATAATAAAGCAACTCCCATATAAAAAATATATAAAAAAATACGTGCCCTTTGGATGAGTCTGGTTTTGACATGACCAGATTTCGGATTTTGGTTAAACCGATCGTGCCACGTATTTATTGGTCGTCCTATGGTTTAACTATTATTTCGTTAATATTCGATCTACGTGACCAAACTATATCTGTGACCCAAAATATTGTAGATGGTTTGCGGGAAGAAAATAAGGGTAATCGTGTTGAGTTAGTGGCGAGGATAGTAGTCTACTAATAATAAATGTTAAAATAATTTCTTACCCGTTGGTTTAAGCAGAAATAGAGGGAGACATCTTAAAATAGACGCCCTAAATGATCAGACAACTGGGAAAACAAGAGTGGGTCACAATTACATTGACCTAACTCCACACTAAAATCAACGACTACAAAGAGAAAAAAAAAAACATATTCGTTATTCACGTGCGGGGTGCATAATGAACTTAAGCACCATCATCATTCCATTTTTTTGTATTTAGTAGATTTGCATTGTCACACCAAACTTGACACGCCTAAAAAGCGAATTTATTACGTGTAGGTAAGACAATCGGTCTATAAACATTCAAATTCCCACAAAACAAAAATCTTACAAATAAAAAAATTAAGGCGTTAAATTGGGACAACATATTAGGCCGGGAACCCACGTGCTGTGGCTCGATATTATGACGTCAAATTACTCCTCTTCAATAGTAAGAATATTTTCCTTTTAAACATAGTTTCACTGATGGGGAAAATGTCGATCTCCAAAATGATTTGTCAAGAAGTAATTCTCGACATTTTGTTAAAAAAGGATCACAGGTTATGTACCCCTGAACTTTTCGAGTAACCTATCCCCGCTTCTGCCATCCGGCATAGCGGTCAGCCAATCGGGGCTGGACGCGTGTTGCAATCCAGCCAGTAATAACCCGTCTTTATTAGTATGTGCGTACACGGAATCATTTCTTCCAGAAAGATCTACATTTTGTACAGAGGCACGCGAGTGATTACTCTTATCTGCATAAGTAAGCGCGGTGATCAAGGGGAAGGGAATGTTGCGCGGTAACAGAGCGCGGGGAGAAGGGAAAAAAAAGGTCCCCCGATTCCGGGTTCCGGGCGGAGGACGACGGTCATTTTCTAGAACACCACAGACGTGACTGGACGTAAAGCGGCACCTTTGTTTTACAAACAAAATCACCATGGTGTTTTTTTTTATACAAGGTGTTTTTCAAACCCTGTCACATCCGAAACCACGATGATCAGTATGAACAAGAAGACATATTGGCACTTAAAATACATTTTTAGAACGACTAAAATCTTAAAAATAAAATATAGAAAAAACAAATGATGGCTTACTTCTGCAGGTTGAAACGAGAGGGGAGGGGGGTGTCTGATACACCGTCAACCGCACCGCCGCGCTCCCCTCGCTTCTCCCCATGCAGAAGTAAGCAACCATGTGTTTTTTTTTAATATTTTATTTAAAAAAAATTTCTTCGTTCTAAATATTTTTTTAATATGCTAATATGTCTTCTTGCCTATACGATCATCGTGGTTTCGGATGTGACAGGGTTTAAAGAACATCCTGTATACGCCGTTAGTAAGCGGGTTTGATAACAAGTGTAATTCTTGTAATCACCTGAAATACCGTGTAAATTGTGAATTTTATTGGAGTTATTAGCGAGAAATTCAAACTACGTTTAGACGTTAAGACTCATACTCGCGTTTAGACGGTGCAATACCGAATGAACTATAAACGACTTATTTTATCAGCCGAAAATGAGTCTGATTTACTTATAGGATAAAGGTAAAATTCCTATCCGCTAATTAAACCGAACGTTCACAAGGTGGATTCGTTAATAATTACTTTTTTAATTATTTCATTTGTCAATAGGCAGGTAAACACACGAAATAGTACACCATGAGGCCGACTAATCTTCACTCGATTTCTTTTGGCAAAAAATTTACCCGCGAGTAGAATAAATAATAAATAAGTATCCACCCACCCTAATTTTACCGGACCGAGTGGATTAACGCGATACGTGTGAAACGGGTCCGTGCATGACAGACACAATCGTATATATACGATAAGTATCCGGTGTATTGTATGTACATTATAGATGTGATTAATATACATATAAGTTACCAACAAACTGCTTGGGAAAAAGAAAAATACGTTACCACATGTCAGCGCCTCATACTATACAATCTGGATTGTTCAAAACAGTAGACATACCTGAAAAAAGAGAAAATATAAATATTAGTTACGCACTTTTTGTAATAAGAATATAGCGATAAATTACAGCCCAACGTCCAGACTTGGAAAATATAACATTTAATTTGGTGATCTCACCGGAAACCCAACCTGGGGTGCAATTATACATTTTATCGCGTAGTAGAGAAGAAATAAATTTGGGGATATTTTTTCTTTGCATTTGATTACACTGCTTCATATATGGCCACACTGATAGTTGAATGTCAAATGATGTATGGAACTGATTAAACAACAAAAATAAATACGGTTTGGTCAATTCAAGCTAACGAGGAAGTTCAGTAGTTTAAAAAAAAAATATATTTGTTAATCGACAATTAAACTACGCCAAAAACATATTGTTTATTAGTCGTATTATCAGCGCAATGATTTTTTAAATTTTTGTATTTCTGACATTACTCCGTGTGTGAAGTCTTATACCCGTATGCAGAGACAAACCTTAAGGCGAGGAGAGTACATTATATTGTCTTCACCTGCGGGTTATTCTTTACATTTGAAATTAGAATGTACTTTCCTTACCTTAAGTTTTGTCTCTGCATACGGGTATTAGGTTCTCTTCCGCTTCTTTTCGGTCAGTTCTGTCGATTTGTCCGTTGACGGTAAGTACACCGGAAATCTTTCACAAGTTTCTTGTCATTGGTTAATTCATATGAACTAGTCATTCAAATTATTTCGTTTTTATAAAAGTATTTTTTAATAGTTTTTTCGTACATTTTCAAGAAACTTTGCCTTATAATTGAACGCCTTATTTTTTACCGCGCGTAAGAAAACATTTTTTGAATTCAATTTCTCGTAGGGCTGAATTTCCTCATTAAGTGTTTTGGGTGGGGTAGACTGGGTACGGTTGTGACAGTCGTCGTATTAGCGAAACTATAAGGAATAGCGGGAAGGGTGCTAGGGAAGTGAAGAACGGGGTGCCCGTCTGAACGTTTTCCGCAATATTGCGTCAGCCATCGCGCGACACTAACGTCTGCAGAGGCCTACATACTGCAGTATTTTTATTCGATTTCTTTTAATAATTATAAGGCCGCAATAATGTTTTAAATGAAAATGATCATGTTTGGTTTCACGTGTTCTTATTTACTTGACGTTAATCAACAGTGTGGCCATATATGGGGTAAATTGTAGTCACATGCAAAAAATAAACATTTACAATTGACCACTCTCTAGGGGGTAAAGAAGGTTCAGAATAGCACCCCTAAAACCCTCCGCGCGAGGCAGGCATCTTAGCACAACGAGAGCAGCACAGGATATTACTAAATTCAGATATTTGAAGTATAATTTCTAAGATTGAGAAAGGAACACTAAATGGTTTGGTCATGTGGAACGAATGGATGACGTAATAATGTTCAAAAGAATATATGTCAAAGATTACTAAACTAAAATCTCAAGTCTGGTAAGCTCTGTAGCTGCAAGACGTATTGTAATCTAGCTCCTATCTGTTATAATGAAAAACGTTTATAGTTGGAAACGAGGAACTAGAATCCCAATCGTCCATGCACTCTGTAGTTGCTAGACGTGCTGGGATATTTATTTACTACACAGCGCCCTCGAAGTGATTTTCACAAACATGGCGCTATATAAATTATCCAACTATGTAGAAATGATAATTGAAGTTTTACTGTATACCTAATTAAAATATAAAGTAAGAGATTATAATATTAGCGAAAATTGAAAATGGATGTAGGTACATCGCTATGATTCTGACGGAGAGTCAGCGCAGGAATAACTGTCAAAACAAGAGTTTGAAAGACGAGAAGAAGTGATAGAAAACAAGAAAATACTAAATATAAATGTTATATTTGAAGCACTAACTTTGTGGTTATTCATTATAATAAAATAAATACAACAACTTTGTTCTGCTCCCACAGTAAATAAAGCAAACCCACCTAAACAATGGAGGCGGATTCTTGGTATAAATCTATTTTTTTCCAAACAATTATCTAATTCCCTACCATCAAACATTAAACCTGCTTTCTACACAACTAATAATGTAGGAACATTGTTAAAAAATCACAAAAACAAAGTCTATAAATATAATAAATCTGGGATATACCAATTAAATTGAAACGATTGCGATTCCATCTACACTAGAAAAACTGAAAGAAACTTTAATATTAAAGTAAAAGAGCACTTAAGATGCTTATATAATAATATTTTTTCTGAATTCGCAAACCATCTGATAGAAAATAATCGTAACTTCAATAAAGACACTGGATTAAGAGTACTTCATGTTGAAAATAAAATTAGACAACTTAGAAATCTTAGAAATTAAAACAGCGATTTATGATAAGAAACAAATAATTAATAATCAAATAAACAATATTTATTTTAGTCCACTCCTGTCTAGCTTCGAAAATAATCATATGCCTCTTATTTTTTTTAAATATAAATTAATACTCATTCTTTCTGGCTGCTATACGATCCCACTTGCTATTTAATGATGATCACACTTACACACACCAGAACACTTACTCCCACACAAATACACACAAACACACATATACACTTACTCTCATACAAATCCACATAAACACACCCTTTTGTTGTACTACAATTTAATATGTATGATTTTTATTTAGAAACTTCGCTGGTCTGTCCTTAAACCGTATCTTTTTTACGTTACTATATCATTGTCGTCTGTTTGTTTCTGTAAAATAAATATTTATTATTATTATCACCCTTTTAGTAATATAAATAAATAAATATTATTATAAATATATATAAATATTAATCATTATTACCAACCATTTGAGAAAAAAAAAACTTGATTTATTGGCTCCACGTGTAGTATTTAGTAAACATGATAAAAATAAAATAGGAAAGAATTCATTAGTTTCGTAAACCTTGACGAAGAAACTTGTTTGCTTTGAAACCGGTCGGTGAAAAAAAAAATAGATTAGTGGTTAAAAACAAAGTTGTCTTATTTATTGAAAAATACTATTTATTTTGTGCAGTTGACAAAGACAGATCGTGAACATTCAAAAAGACACATTTCGACGAAGTTTGCTGTTGCAGGAGTCCTCGGTGGGATGGACTGCTGCGAAACTGCATAGCAGGCGAGCAGGCCTCAGAGACAGGCAGGGGAAAAGCCCAAATGATAATCAGCCAACCAGTGGAACATTGCTGGAAATCGAAGTTTTAGCAGCATTGGAGCGGGCAATTTACGTATTAGAAGGTAAACTATTAAGATATTTTACACTACAACAGGCTAAGTCCCAATTACGGTGTTGATACAGCATACTAATCACATTTATTTTATTGTGTTCTTACCAGGAATCGAACCCGAAGCGTGTCGTGCGTGAGTCTCGTGAGAATTAATGTCGTACGTTGTAATTATATTACATTTTATTATATATTATATACACGGTTTTCAGAACCATACCACGAATATCCTAACGATTTTTTTTAGTAAATTGCTTTTTATATTTATTGACATTATAAACGTATTTGCCCAACGAAGCGATACGCACTTAAGCGGCTGGGTGTAGGAGGGAATGCTAGTACGTGACATTAAGGATGGACTTCATTTTCAAACCATCACAACTTAAAAAAAAAAATTAAAAAAGATAAAGAAAAAAAAAAGATTTTTTCTAAGATTACTATGAGGAATGTTCCTCCGAAGTTTCGCGGTCTGGCCTTGAAACACGTGTTAATCTACATATTGTATACGTATGTTCAATTTATTGTTCTGTTTTATACGAACAATGTTTTTATTTTTGTACGAAGGACCTTTTTTTGTTGTAATTCATCACTGTAATTAGGCCTCCTGTTGTGGTGCAAAAAAAAAGTTTATATAACGTCGCGAAAGCGATTTAACTGGTCACTGGTTGTTAAAAAATTGTCGATTTAAGTATCAGTCGTCTATTATTTCTATAATAAATTCTTAAGAAGCTTAATAAATCCCCAGTAAGTAAAATTTATGATTTTAATTATAAACAGGTTTTTATATCAATTGCACCACAGAATAGAGTATTGTATTATTTATTGCTTTTGAAAAAAAAACTTTGGGAGGTAATAAACAAATCGCGATAGAGTTTATTTATTAGTTATTATTTTAAATACAAATTTTAATTCCCTCGTGGGTAGATTGCATTATGCTATGCATAAACTATAAACGAGTTTACTCAATCACGAACAGAGTTGAAACTAAATTAGTTTCAAGTGATTTGTATTGAGATAAAGAGCATAATAAATCATGGAGGTTTTTTCCGTCTAATGTGATTCGTAATATCGCGCTCTTGCGACGATTCTGCGGCCTTATTCTGTAACTAATTCGTTTAGTAAATTCATTCGTATCGTATGCGAGTGATAGAGAGCGAAATACGACTTTTATTGCGTTAGATCGAGATGGATGTATGACGAACAAACGAACTTACGAAACGAAATTGAGTCGGAGCGTACGTATGTAGCGGGAACGAGAGGGGAATACGATTTTTATTGCGTTAGAGTGTGATACATAGATATTATTTTTTACCACTTCATAAAAATAAATACAATACAATATGCGATACGAACAAACTTACGAAACGAAGGCAGGATATGCTAAGAGGTCAGATAAAGACAAAATTAACACGAATTACACTTAAGCATCGTTGACGTTATGTTCACGAAAATTAAAATCATTATTGTGACCATTTATTTTTTCCTTCCGGTTATGAGAGATAACACGTAGTTATACTTCCACTACTACTATCATGCCGTTTCCCCGTAAGGCAAAGAGGATGGACCGCCACACACGTCTATCCTGGCAAACATTCCTCATTCATCATGCCCTTCGGTTCCGTCTGCTTTTGACAGACACGATCAGACTTGAGATTTTGATTTACCTGATCATGCCACGTCTTCCTAAGTCATCCTGGCCCTACGTTACCGTTCCACCGAATACCATGATTAAAATCACCCCATCAGATCAGTCTTGGTACAGATCGATTAACAAGTTGGCGCGTTCACAAAACTCAAACAAATGCATCTACAGGATGGTGATTTAAAAAGGGTTATATTAAATTTGAGCCAAATGTGCACTCCTTTTTTAAAATCTCCGTTTGATTAGAGGGTTGTTTATATGAAGAAAAAAGCAATGTGCTGGAAAATGTAATAAATCCATTAATTTATTTTTACACCAGAACATTATTTATTTAATACTTTGTGTTCATCATATTATAATAAAAATTAATACAATTATTAAAATGCGTACGATAAGTTATATTTTTTTATCGTAGATTTTTTACGTATATAAACAATGGGATTAATTGTGTGTATAAATATTTTCTCCAATATAACTTGTACCATGCACTTTATTTATTCTTATTAATTATTATTATAATGAACACAAAATATTTAATAAAAAATGTACTTGTTGAAAAATAATTAAATATATGACTTTGAAATTTTACTAACTGAATATTTGTTTTCATATACACAGCCCTTTAACCCAAAAGAGATTTTTTTAATATGGCACATTCGACTAAAATTTAATATTGAGGTTTTTTTATGTCAACATTCTGTACATTAAAAATGCGTTTGTGTAGATTTTGCGAACGCGCCAGCACTAAATAATCGACCTATGCATACGTGATTAGATTAAACGAGAAAAAATATATATAACCCAGTGTTTTTTAATCAAAAGCTTACAACCCATACATGGAATATGTATTATTATATTTTTTACTATAAACGATCGCAGCAAAATACAGACGAACGAAGGAGCATCCTGTGTATGTTTTATTACCATATTTTTAGCAACCAACAAAGCAATACTTGTCTCTGTCATGCTCATAAGGGCGAGAAAGACGGATATTATTTTCATAATGCGTATGCCGCGCAGTGTCATACCATACACTTATTCACAGATACTACGCAAGTTCAATGTTACATATGTATTGTTTACGCCAGCTCTTCCCAACAGATCAGTACATTACAGGGTAGTCTATTCCAATAGAAGTGATTACTGTTTTTTATATATTTTTCTGACTGCCGAGATTAACTAGGGTTATTTACCCCGTTCTCGGGTAAATAAACCCAGTTAGTCAAAGCAACTTTGTATAAATTTATAATTATATAAATTTGATACGATAATAAATTGATTAATAAAAAATATATATTTGTTTAAATTGTTTACGCCCAAGGGGCATTTTCACATCGGGCAAATAAGGTTATCTTTATATATATAATTCCTTTGTACGTGTGATGTCACTGAACTCCTCCTAAACGGCTTAACCGATTTACGTGCGGTTTTCAGCGAAATGTAGATCTTTGCGCTGCGCGTGTTCGAAGATATTAAAATCTTTAATCGAATATGTAATAAATAAGTTGGAGCATAAATGTTTTATTCATCGATCTACCAGGGTTGCATTCGAAGAGAACGCGTATGCTAAAAAATTGGGAAGATGCTTTTCCTGCTTTTCAATTTGTTTATTAATGATGTTGCTAAATCATTCTCTTACTCTCGTTTTTGGCTCTTCGCGGACGACAACAAAATTCTCAAAATAATTCAAACTTTACAAGA
Organism: Micrasema longulum; assembly: GCF_059751315.1. Classification (NCBI taxonomy): domain Eukaryota; kingdom Metazoa; phylum Arthropoda; class Insecta; order Trichoptera; family Brachycentridae; genus Micrasema; species Micrasema longulum. Next base: position 351,045 of record NW_028277477.1, on the reverse strand, counting down.
CTGCTTTCTTCTTCAATCAGACATTAACTCTTTTAACCGATGGTGTAAAGTCAATAAATTAGAACTAAATATTAAAAAATGCAAAATAATGTCATTTCATAGAACAAAACAACCAATTTCCTTCGAGTACCTATTAGAAAACTCCAAAATTGATGTAGTCAAGTCCATCAGAGATTTAGGAGTTGTTTTGGACTATAAACTGACATACAACGAGCATATAGATAATACAGTAAATAAATCACTGAAATTACTTGGCTTCATTAACAGAATATCCTCTGATTTTACTAATGTCCGTACAATCAAAACTCTTTATTGCTCAACTGTTCGCCCTCTTCTTGAATATGCCTCAGTGGTCTGGTCTCCATTCTATGTCAATCGCATAAATCACATTGAATCAGTCCAACATCGCTTGCTTCGAAAAATAGCGTGGATGCTTGGACTAGAGAGAGATAATTATTCTTATGCCGAAATAGAGTCAATGTTAAATATTTCTAGTCTACAAAAACGTAGAACTAATATTGACTCCATATATATGTTCGGCATACTAAATGGTATAATCGATGTTCCATCATTACTGGGACAAGTAAAATTCAATATTCCGACTCGTAGATTGAGAAACAATGAAGTACTGTTCATCGATCAGCATAGAACAAACTATGGCCTAAATTCTCCAATGACCCGCCTTTGTCGTATTGTTAACTCAAGACAGGATCTGGACTTTTTTGGTTTAAGTTTACAACGATTTAAACGAGCACTAAATAAATAGTCCAGATCTTGTCTCGATGTCCCTTATGTTTGTCAATGCTTCTTTCTTTTTTCTTTAAATGTTTTAAACTACTCTTTTATTTGTAATATTTAAACCTTATAAATTGTATACATGGACAATGTCCGTTAATAAATAAATAAATAAATAAATAAATAAATAAATAAATAAATAAATAAATAAAGATGTTATTTTTTAATATGAAAAAAGTTTGAAATTGAATGTTAACAAACAGCATTCGTTTTATGTGGATCTCAATCAGATTCTATCTTAAAATTCCCTATCATCTCTTCCCATTTATTTATTTTTATTGGATTTTTAGTAGTACTTAAATATTATTAACTGACAGTCGATAAATTTTTGAAAATCGCATTCATGAATAAAGTGCATTCCGGTTTTTTTGTTTTTTTTTTTATTTATTAGGGCCTTCTACCAAAACATGATAACCTTGGCCAAAAACAAGTGACATCAATTTACAATAAACATAAGAACATCGCAAATCAAAATATAGACACTAAGAATAGACAGGTGAAAAGAGCTGAGTTTCACATTAATTTGCAAAAAAAAACAGTATTTGAAAATGAATTATTTTATGTTTTGGAATTCAACCGTAAACATGTACCAAGGTACCTACTTAAATTCTATATTTGAATATTCATAATTTTTAGTTTTGGAATTCAATCATTAACAAGTACCTAGGTACCTACTTATCAATGAAAAGTCTTATTCCAAGGTAATAGCAAGCAAACCAACGTTCGGGCAGGACAACGTCTGTCGGGTCCGCTAAATACATAATAAAAATTAAAAGTAATAATTTAATATTGACTATAATGCAGAAGAAAAACAAAGTAAAACAAGGCAATTTAAATTGGCTAAATTATATGTTTAAAAGATCAAATTTAAGAAATAATGGCAAGAATTGAGGTGGACAGAGAACGAAAAGATGATATTCAAAGATTTTTCTATGTACAACAATGAAGAAAGACAATCTATTATGAAAATAGTCAATACCAGGGTTATTGTCAACCGAGGATTCTGGATGAAGAGAGTAAAAACCTGACGCCGAATTTATCACTGAAACAGCGCAATTGGCAATTGGGTCAGAAGGGGGTGCTGGATTAGATCACGCTCGAATCTCGTCGTTATGTTTTTCTTGGGAAGCATTTCTATTAGCTGATTTCTGGAAGTATATTACTACTACCATCACGCCATTTCCCCGTAGGGGTAGGCAGAGAGAATGGACCGCCACACACAACTATCCTGGCATACATTCCTAGCTTCTTCCACATCCATACATCTTGTCATACATGCCCTTCGGTTCTGTCTGCTTTTGACATGACCAGACCTAAGATTTTGGTTTATCTGATCATGCCACGTCTTCCTTGGTCGTCCTCGTCTCACGTTACCGTTCATTTTCGGCATATATGGAAGTATATAATAATCCAAATATACTGAAAGAGATCAGTGTGTATGTTCCCAATAATGATAGTGCAGCGTGATCTCACGCACTGCTTTGCGCACCCAGAAGCCGTCTGACGAATGCAAGTTGGAATTCGCCTATTAATAGGGCAATTATTGTTCTGTACATATCGGCATTTTAGCAGCTATCTGCCATCTATTAATATTGTTTTAATTCGTCGTGTTATTCTACCTTCACAGTGTACATTAAGTAACCGGTTAAATAACTCGTAAGTAGGGAATGCAAACCCGGTACCCCGGGATCCCGCAACATTTTGCGTGGCTAATCTCGGGCGAAAATTAAGCGGGATCCCGCGGACTGGCAGGATTACAGAGAAGCGTGAATCATGCTTGTCACTCTGCACGCGGTGGCCCGTGCCCGGCGCCCGTGGACTGGCCAAAGCTAGGGTTTCCTAGGACAGCGGTGCCGATATCTTAACGGCCGTTAATGTTATCAACACCATTTTCCTAGGAAACCACTCTCTATAGTCCTTAAAATATAGCTTGATTAGAATGACCTCTATCAAACTAATTTTATTACTACTACTACTACCATCACGCCATTTACCCGTAGAGGTAGGCAGAGAGAATGGACCACCACACACGTCTATCCTGGCATACAATCCTAGCCTCTTCCACATTCATACATCTTGTCATACATGCCCTTTGGTTCTGTCTGCTTTTGACATGACCAGACTTAAGATTTTGGTTTATCTGATCATGCCACGTCTTCCTTGGTCGTCCTCGTCTAACGTTGCCGTTTATTTTCGCCATATATACTTGTTTTAACATTCTTTCGTCGTCCATTCGTTCTACGTGACCAAACCATCTCAGAGACCCTTTCTTAATCTTATCAATTATACTTGTCTCAGATTTACATCGATCGATTTTATCCGTTATTTTATGCTATCACGAAACTCTATTTCCGAAAATTGATAGAAAAAACGCAAAAACAAGCCTATTGTAGTGTGTTTAACACAATTATTCACCAAAAAATGAGACATTTATACTTTTTTATGAACAACATCAAATGAATTATTTTTTTATTCGATCAATTTGTCCCATCTCTAACGTTTTTGCAAAATGGTGTAACCTTGTAAGAACGTCGTTAATAATTAGGTTTATTTTAGTGTTCTTTTAGTTTCAAAGCTGATTATATTAATGTTGATTTATGTTTCAAGCATTGTATTAAAAAAATAAATGAACACGCCAGATACAAATGATTTTTCGTGTGTCAATATAAATAACTCCTTTGGCGTTACTACAAAGTTATGTCGTCACTTTTTCTGACAACTGTCATTCTAATCATGTTACATTTTAAGGACTATAGTCACCGTTGCGACGGCTGTCCACCGCATCACCGTTCACAACGGCCGTTAAGATACGGGCACCGCTGTCCTGGGAAACCCTAGCTTTACAACTTGTAATTATGACGCAACGTAGTGATTTGTTCATTGAATATTGAAAGTAAACTGAACTGTATAGGTTTTTAATATTGTTTATTGACTAGTGACAATAATGTCGATAGCTCTATTTCTGAATTGTCAGTTACGAGCTGTCAACTTATTTATTTACTTAGCTTAAACTTATATATTTACGTTTCTGATGTTTATATTGTTATGTCAATTTATTCCTCGAGTGTTATCTTATTCCATGTCAATTTATGTCTTAATCTTTATGGCTAAAAGTAATAATAAACCACTTAAGATGTACCAAAAAGCTTGTTTGATTTGGGTTAAAATTAAAGCCACGAATACGAAGTCTATTAGGTCTTTATTACGATTGATTTCCGAGGTGTAAGTTCACACGTGGTTCACACTGCTGGATCCCGCTAATACCTGGATCCAACGGGACTAAGATGGCTCGGTCTCGCAAATACCTGGATTGAAATTATCTTGCGGGATTGCATTCCCTACTCGTAAGTAATGAATGCTGACTACAATAAAGAAGTTCAGTGGTTTTTTATATTTTTTTATTTGTTAATATACTATTAAATTAAGGCTTTTTTTTTCAATTTTCATATTTCATATTATCAGCGATATGATTTTTTAAAGTTTTGTATTTCTGAAATAACTTCGCGTGTGACTTTAGAGGTTCTCTTCCGCTTATGCTCCATCAGTTCTGCCAATTGGTCCCATTGACGGCAAACAAACCGTAAATCTTCCATAACTCTCTTATTATTGGTTGATTCATATGAACCAGTGACGCCATTTAATGTAGTTGGTATTTTAAAAAACATTTTTAATATTTTTTTTCGTATATCTTCAGGAAACTTTGCGGTACAATTTAATGCTCCAATTTTTACGGCGCGCGAGAAAACATTTATTATATCCAATTTCCCGTAGGGCTGAAGTTCCTAATTGTTAAATAAATAAATAAGCCAAGTAAACGCGTAGATTTCCGTATTCCCATTTTAAAATGCTCTCCGTTTTTGTTATTTCTGTTTTTCTGGATTGCGTCATTTTTCTTTCAGGGAGAGATAGTAGAATGACTGGGAGATTGGGCGAAGCACGAATACTACAAACGTGCTCAGTCCCACAAACAAAACATCGCGTCATCGTGACGCGCCGCGCCGAGTGCACACGCGATCGGAAAACGCGCCAAATCGGTGACAAAATGGCGTCCGCGGGAGGGCCGGGGCGGGGGGGCGTCGCGACAATTGCAACATAACCTCGAATACCTCCATCGGCCATTGGCAGGGTAGGCTCGAGTCACCGGCCGCGATGCGCCGATGGGCGTTGTGGTTGGGATAGGGTTAACGCCTACTAACTGCTAATGCAATAAAATCACTCATGACTAAACTGCACGCTCCAAGAAGCAAACAAATTAATATTGCACACTTGGCGGGATAATCGACTTTGGTGCGTGGACGAGATAACGAAACTTCAAAGTTTATTTATTTTTGGAACAATAACAAATTACTAACAATACATACAAAACAAAATATAACTGGGTCAGTCATCCTTTACAACTGTTCACAGCGTGCTAGTAACAAAACTCATGAGGAATTAATGAAATGAAGCAAAAAGCGAAATTTCTAACCATCCAGGAGTGCAATTATAAATATTCTCTATCTCTTCTGAGAGTGGTTAATTTGGGGATATTTATTTTTTACATGCGACTAATTTTTGCTTTATATATTTTTTTGCACCACAACAGGCCAGGAGACCCAATTACAGTGGTGAATTACAACACAGAAAACACTTAGGCTTTAAAAAAATTAAAAATAAAAATTTGGATTTTTAAATTTTATTTTTTAACCTGGAAATTTTTACATAAACATTCTTTTGAACAATCATTTAATGCACGCCAAACTACAAAAGCAGTTTTTTGCAGGGATTTCTCTTTTTAAATATTTTGTTAACACAATATAATAATGTTTACGTAAAAAAAAAAAATCTTAAATACATCAATAAAATAAAAGTTTAAAAAAATTAAATACAAGTAAATCAAGTCTTTTTTTATACCGAAATATATAAAAAATAATAAATATTATTAACACTGTTTTAAATTGTTTCCCATGTTATTTATTTTTTTACTCACTTAACTTAGAACTTAAGAAAACGCTTTTTAAAACCAATTTTCCTTTATTTTTATTTATATCACTATTCTTTTTTTCGTCTACTTACTATACGTAGGAGTATATACGCCCTATTCCTCTCTCCATACGCATTTAGAGCTCTTTTTTCTATGAAATTTCCTTTCACTTTTTGGCGCGTTTCATGCTTATGTTATATTCTGTACCGTCAAAACTTTACACATTGGAAAAAGATTTTCGCAGTCATTTTGACAAGTAATCATGTTAGTATTTTTTTTATCCTATTCTTAAACGTTGTAAATGTTAGCCCGTAACAACTCACTCCGTATGATATGATTGAGTCAACCGGCGCATGGTATAAACAGTACAGGGTGGCTTCTCACCGGGAATCGAACCCGGAACCTACGTGCGTGAGGCAAGTGTCAATATATGGCCACACTGATAATTAAACGTAAAAAAATATGAACACGTGAAATCAAACATGACGATTTTCATTTAGAACATTATTGCGACCTTAAGCATTACCCAAAACACTTAATTAGGTTAAATTGACCAAACCGTAATAGTTTTATTTCCGTTTAGAAGCAGTTTTATACACCATTTGACGTTTAATCATCAGTGTGGCCATGGTCGCATTAAAAAAAAAAAATAATAATCCCTCTCTAGAGGGTAAGAGAAGGTCCAGAATACCACTACAAATGCTGCCAACGTTTTACTCGTTTATTCCCTCATTTAAGAGTTGAGGACGCTGTGGCTCGAGATTTTAAAACCTAAATATTAAAAAGTATTCAAACTTTTTGTTTGACTGAGGTAGATATGTTATCTAATCATCAGGAATCGCCATTGCCACTATGGCTGCATGTCTGCGTAGCATGTAAACGTTAACGACCTTATCTCCCTGAGTTCTAGATTTACCACTTCCTCTATTCTTGAAGGCGCTTTTGTTTATTTATTTTGTGTAAGACAAGTTTTTTGGCTGATTGTTGTGATATATTTAGTTATAAACACGTTAAACTTGCTTTGTTTCTTTGTTATTCTGAATACGTTCTCTTAAAAACATTTTTTTTTTAAAGTCCCGAATTAAGTTATAGTAACTCCTGGGAATGTAATTCATAGTATATAGGTATTATACTTTATATTATATGATTAATAAATGAATAAAAACGACGATCTTCTGTGGTACTTTTGTGATAAGGCTCATTTAACTTACAAAATTACTCAAAAACAAACGGATTATAACTTTTTTTTTAGTTTAAGAACGAAAAGCAAATCATTAAAAAAACAATTTATATATAATGATCTTTCACGCCTTTTAAGAAAAAAACACAATTACCTACATAGCTTATCAGTTTTTATCAGTTTTTTGTTGCATCTATATATGTAGGTAAATCCGTACCAAGTAGATGCAAGTTGTATCTGTATGGTGTGGTATCGGTATGGTATCGCACCCGCAGGCAGCACACCAGGAAGCGACAGCGAGGCGATCCACGGTCACTCTGCCAAATATTTCAATATTCACCCGAATGACAGCGGACCACCCCGCAATCACCGCTCATTATACCTCCCACAAGAACATATACACATCTGCAGTACGAAAAAAAGATTAATAAATAATACACTAGGTTTCAAGGGCATTGTGCCTTGTCCAAGAGCCACATCGCCACAGCTCTTGTAAACCTCTGTAGTGGTTTTATATCTCTAATTGATGAAGGAAGTTTATTATATAGTTTTATTCCACAACAGTAGCGGTAGCGCTGGGCCAATGTGGTCCTTAGTTCGGGAACAATGAGGGATTTGTTTGTGTTAGCTCTAGTGTGGTGTGAATGGTCAGTACATTTCTGGGTGTGTATGGTTTTGTGTATAAATTCGAGTATACATTTATTGAACAGTTGATTAATAGTTAAGCCAGGAAATTCTGAAAACAGTTAACTTGATGGAAAACGGTGGGTTTTTTTGTTGATTATTCAAATTATAGCTTTTTGTGATTGACTGATGGGTTCTAGGTTAGATTTTGCTGCAGCGCCCCAACCGATTATGCCATATGAGAACGTGGACTGGCATAGAGCGTACTAGGTGTTTTTTATTGTATTTTTATCACAAATATTTCTCATTAACAACAAGAAATAAAATAATTTTCTTGTTTTTATCGTAATTTTGTTGATGTGCTTCTTCTAGTTAAATTTATTATCAATTAATATACTAAGGTATTCTGTACTATTTACATTTTCTATTACTTGGCACGAGTACGGTTCGTCATTGCTGTGGTAAGATCTTTTTGGTGGGCATTTGACGAATAAGTTCCTGGGCTATATGTAAGATAACTAGGATTTGAGTATTTAGGGTAAGTAGGTTCTTGTCAAGTCAGTACATTTCTTTTTGAAGGTTACCGTTGGCATTTTTAAATGTAGCTTCCAACGTTTGACCTTAAAAAGTTATGACCGTGTCTTCAGCAAAACAAATTACATTCCCACTACCTGATTGCATATTGCAAAGATCATATATATAAATAAGGAACAGAATAGGACCCAGTGTACTTCCTTGCGGTGTGCCTGTACTTTGTACTATGCGTACTTCATAGCGGTATGGCACAATTTATATCCAATATGCACATTGATCATTCAGATCTCTTATCAGATCAGATCATTGAAATGTATAAAACAATAAAGCAAACAAACCATCACACGGCAAAGAGGACAGAACGCCACTTTAGTCCGTCTTTGCATACATCCTCGCTTACTCCATATTAATACATCTTCCCATCCACGCACGACGATTATTCAGACATTCACGGATCTTTTATCATTGGTTGTTCTTATTAATATATTTTTTATATTTTTTTTCGTACATTTTCAAGAAATCTTGCCGTATAATTTAATGCTCTAATTTTAATCGCGCGTAAGAAAACATTTTTAGTATCCAATTTCCCGTGGAGCTGAAGTTTTTCATTATAAGAAAACAAAAAGGCTGAGTTGGCCATTTTTCAGTCTAAAAAATACATCAAGTAGGTTGAGCGTGAGGTTGACGTGATGCTAATTTAGCTCTTTGGCTGTCATTCTCAGTTCACCTTAGTTGTCAGTTCGAATTTCAAATCAAACAACCTTTCACATCACTATCTCCCAACCTTTAGTAAAACTGTACTTCGGTTCATATCGGATTGACTCTAGATAAAAATTATCTATAATGTTAAAATTCAATATTGTATTATGTAGGTAACGACGGAAATTCAACGACCTTTGGGATAGCCATGAAAATTATTTAATCTAACTATAAATATCATAGAAGAGGCCATCGCTTTCGTGACGTCATAATTTAAGTAATATTTTTTAACAAGATTAATATAATATTTCAATAAGGACGCAGACCCGTTTCTTAGAAGGAAATATGGAAGTCTAGGCCTTTTAATTTCTGTACTTAAAGGATAAACAGCGGGAGTCACATTGAACGAAATGTTCAGGAAACAAGATTTTGTGATTTCGCGATTTCGCGATTTCGCGATTTCCAAAACGTCATAACTTTTGAACCAAATGTGATAATTTCAATCTATAAAGAAATTTCAATGTAAAATAATGATTATTTTGATAATAATAGTACATGTTAAAATAGCATATTTAGGAGTACTGATGTTTTCTGCAATTAAAAAAAGTGGACTTCACATTTTTATTTCAACCCGGTACCGCATTTTTATGACAAAAGTAGACTTCGGCCGTATAAATTATCGCAATAAGATAAGTTTTGCATTTTAAACTTCAAAACAGCAAAAAGTGGACTCCCATGTTTTATCCATTTCCATAAAAGAAACTGAGAGACAGAGACACAGCTTGTAGACAACCAGGAACGACCTATGCCTGTGAACTTGCCATGACTAGGTAGAAAATCCATGGAGTTTATCAATTTATCAAGAAATCCACCCACATTTAGCAATTTGATCAAAAAATATACAGAAGAATTCCAATTATCCGAACTCCGACTATCCGTATCGCTGATTATCGGAATCGCTTTCAGAATTTCAGAAAAAAAGACGGAAACGTACTGAGATTCGCAAAATAATTATTGAAACCCAATTTCGGGTCCGATTCTTTGTGAAAAAGCTAAGATCAGAAGCTTGGTTGTTCATCCTTTAAAGCAAGTAACGGCTGGCTAAGAAATTTTCTTTGACACCGTTGTCCGTTTAGTTTTTAAAAATATTTTTTTCTCCCAATTTGAACACAGCAATTAATTAAAATAGACCTCTTTTTTCGGAAAATATTCCAACAATTTGAATTTTCGATTTCGGGTCCGGTCGCAATTGATTCAGGTAGTTGGGAGGTCTTTTTTTTTAAAAAAGGAAAAAAATATATTTGAAATAAATAGCGTTACAAAAGTAATCCAAATAATTCAAAAAAGAAAAAAAGAGGTATTGGTATGATGGTCAAATCATGTCGACTTGTCGGGGATAGAAAACTGAGTTGAATATACGTAAAGTAGCTAGGGTATAACTCCAATTACCCGAATCAATTGGGACCGGACCCCATTCGGATAGTTGGTTTTTTTTCCGAAAAAGGGGTCTATTTTAATTCATTTACATTTTAGCCAACTGTTTACCCGTAACTCCTTTACCTGATTGCTTTATAATTTTTAATTTATCCGCTAACGATCACACAACACATTTTCTTTTAGAAGCCATAGTGAACGACGAAACGCAGGTCAATGACACACTGACTGATAAAAACGAACGGCGGAAGAAAGGAGGACAATTCGCGGAGGGATGGACAACCGCGAGCGTAGACAGAATCATTATTTTACGAATCGCAGTACCTACGTGAGAATATCTTAGACCCAACAGGACAAGACTCCATACTAAATTCGATATGTTGATACCTAGAACTAACTCGAGGAAAATTGTTGTTTTTTTAGAGCATGTCATTACTATAATACCGTTCTCTCCGGTCACGTAGACATTTTTCATCTCTCCTATACGAAATATAGAAGATTCCTTATAGACAGTACACTCGTTTAGTTATATAAACGATGTCAGTAATTTCGAATCTTCAATTTTATGTTTTGTACCTTCTACAATATTTTTATATAATTGTATTCTTTCCTTGATCTTTATCTTTTTTTAAAAAAAATATTAATTTTATTATTATTATTTATTGTCAACTTCTAAATTCTTAACATTTCTAAATTTTTCAATTGCTTTTATTTTGATACCTATAACGTACTTAATCAACAGCTTACGAGTACATCACGGTGGAAAAATTATAATTACTATTTTCACAATTTTAATTTCCTTATATTCGTATTTTCTGTATGCAATATATGTAAAAACTGTTGTTTTTTCTCAAATAAATCAATAAATCTTTTTTTTCTGAAATAGGAAAATATCACATACTACGAATACCGATAAAAATATGTGAAATGGATTTAGAAAAAATAATTATATTTTTATAATCAATATGGATATTGTAGAAATATGTTTTCATTCTTAATTTTTAAAATAAAAATGTTGAAAAATACGCCTTTCCAAAAACGCCATATGATTGGTCGTGACGTCACAAACCGCGTTCGTCTGCAATGCCTGTCATTTTTGCATACTGTTTGTACGGGCTGTCATTGTCGTGTGCTTTTTATAAAGGATTTTGACGTTGTGAATTATGTATTAAGTTATAACTGTAAATTATAATTACTCTACGGTGATAAAGAAATCATTAAAAATAATGGAAGATGGAATTTCAAAACCCCAATTGGATAATTTGCCGAAAGATGATGCGATTATTTTAGCGTCTTTTTTTGCTACAAATATGCAGTATAATAGCGCGAAAATTCAAGGAATCAAGGCTGCAAGGTAAGTAATTATTATAAATATTTATAGATTTAATGTATTTATCAAGTATATGTGTTGCTGTTTGACATGAATCATTTAAATAGTATCTTAAACATTCCTCGAATACAAGTGTGATTCTAACCTCGTTTTGTGTTAGAAAACCAGTTGGCATTATGTTATGTTTTTGTTAAATTGTTGATATATTAAACATCCTAAACTAAAAAAACGAAGGCATGTAAATATTTAACAATAATGATGAAATAATATCGATGTGAATAAATTATTATGTAAAATATTGATTAAAATATTACTTGACAAGTCATAGCCTAGTATTAGTATTATATATCGATAGCGTAGCGACAAAATTAATTTTAGGTTATACGAAATGTCAGAATTTCCGTGATCAATGACAAACTAAATACGTATAAAAACAAACGAATACTTTAAATAATACTTACATTAAAGTGATCTTCACAACAATAGATGACGGATTTGGAAGTAAACATCCTATTTTTCTTTATATCTCTCTTTATAGCGAAGCACTATTTTCTTCGTATTGATGCATCTTTGGGAACATTAAATTTTTTTTTTTCTGGCGTTGTCTTCAAAGTAATCCTGCATTTGGGTACTATACAGTATTAAAAACTCTTTATTCCAGATATAATGCACAAAAAAAAGTGTTTTCGCGGCAATTCAAAATGATGAATTTAAAAATATTTTTTATGCTACTAATAAGTGCAAAAAAAATTTTTTTTTGACTTCGAAGTATTTTATTTACCCTTATTAATTCATAATTGTAAAAAAAAAAAACTGATATTTCCCTATTCTAAAAGCGATTCGGATGGTCGAAGTTCGGATAATTGGAATTCTACTGTAATTAATCTAACCACGGGACTCGGGAAAAATCAGGAATGGCGAATGTATATGCTAATTTGATTTATATTGTAAATTACTATGAAAATATGATTAGGTCTAAAGATTTAGCAATCATTAAACATACTTTAAAAAAATGACGTAGAATAATAATAATGATAATTTTTATTCCAGTTTAATCGGACGGCAAGTGAAATACCCAACCAGCCATATCATAAGTACAGTGCAAAGTATAAAGCGATCAGAAAAAAAACAAAAATGGTATGATAATTTTAAAAAAAGAACATGATAAAAATGCATAACGTTTTATGCATTTTTAACATCATGGAATTGTAACAAAAAATACCCTTAGAGAAAATTGATTATTTACTATATTGCAAAATTGATTAGGCTTTTATAAAATGTAATTGCACGTAAACAATGTATCAACTATCGACACGCAATGCGACTAGAAAATACAGATACCTACGGTGAATTGCATTAATCAGAAATGCAGATGTAGGAGGAAAAATGCTAAGTGTGCGATTTCTCCGTGAGATGGGTGAATTTTTTCGAATCAGCTTTATCAGACCAAGGCCGCGATTACAATGGCTATCTTCATTGGTACATACCGAGACGGTATACTTAAGTTCTGTACTATCTCTATAGACCTCGGTATGCCTACCGACGTCATATATGATCGGATTGAATAAATAAGTGACTCCGAAACTTTGAAAAGCATCGGTGCGTCCGTTAATTAATTAAAATAGTTTCCATTCATATTTTAAATAGATTTCTGGAATAAAAAGAAACCACATCAAGGCGATTCTAAACTTATATAAATCCCAATCAAAGCAAAAAATGCTCGCTCGAACATTATGTTTACGAAACAATGTTTGAGTATATCCAAATGCTTGCAGAATGGCTGGATTTCCTCCCTAGGGAGTTATTCATATTTAAATTTATTTCAACAGAGGGAAAACATTTTTGAAAAGGGAACATGGAAGTCTAGGCATTTACAGGGCTTATGACCTGTCACTGGCTGGTTTGAGTGGGCACTTTACACACCGTGTTACATTCACCATTCTGCCCACGTTTGAACACCCACATGTCCTCAACTCTTCCATCTGTTGACTTTTGTGAAGTAAAAGAGCTGAAACCTTTATCACGTGGGTGAGATTCATCCGGCTGAACCAAATCACCTACTACGCCTGAAAACAATTTTCCAATGTTTATACTTCTTCTTTTACCAGGTAGTAGTTCAACGAGTATGTCCAAATGCTTGCAGACTAGCTGGATTTCTTTCCTAGGGAGTTATTCATATTTAAATTTATTTCATCAGAGACAGAAAACATTTTGATAAAAATATATTATATTATTAAAAAATATTTTATACACAAAAAACTGATTTTAAGCATTATTTTTTCAAAATCGCGGCATGAGCGGTGGTCGTTCAAGGTCACAAACTTAAGGTTTTACAAGGGACCCTATGTCCACCGATCCTGTTAAGTTTCAAAACATAATAACCTTTTTATGAAAAAAGTGAAAAAAGTACATACCGAATGACCTTGAACGTCCCATACTTATAATAAATCTCGACAACCACCCGATGGATCTAAACCTGGTTTTCGCAGACATGTAAAGTGTCCTAAAACGAAGCTACTCGTATTAGTAATATCTTTGAAAAATAAAAATTAGTACGTCAAATTCGTTTCTTACCGAAAATTACCGTAAAACACCGTAAAAATCGGTATTTTACCGCGAATTTTGGTAAAATTACTTAATTTTACATCTATAAACTCTTATAATATGTTTAATAACCCTAACGGATTTCTATAATGAGGAAGTTCGTTGTTTTTTTTGTATTTTTTTAAACTTGTTAATAGACTATCAAACCAACCCAAAAAGATACGTAGGTCAGTTTTATTAAATTGCAACACAACAGGCCAGGGGAGGCCCAATAATAATAACTACATCACAGAATACCCAGGCTTGAGAAAAATCACATTTAATTTTTGTGTTCTCCCGGGAATCGAACCAGGAACCTTGAATGAGTCAAGCGTCTTAACCACTATACCATGGAGGCGGATAGAGCTTAGGTTTTAATCGACGCAGTATAATGAATATGTATGAGTGTAAATATTGTACGGTGCAGGTCACACTCGCCACAACTAATGAAGAAGTAATCGTCCAGGTCTCCGCCTAAAGCTGGGAGGGAGATAAGATCGCGATAAAGGCGGTCATTTAAAAGTAAATTGGCCAGAGGGTAGGGAAAATAAATACGTGACATCAACACCAGGCTGTTGCAGACATTCGAGGAAAGCAATATGCTGTACAGTTGTGTACAATCAAATCGACTAACAAACTACACGTCGTGTTCCATGTGTCATGCACACTGATATATGGCGGATATCCTAACCAATATTCTGAACACATGTCTTGTCCCTTTTTCGTGAGCTTCTCGCTACTATCCGTGGCCCTGTTATAGGTCCTGTCGGATATACAGATCTGCTGGCTTCTAAAAAGAATTTCAAGACTTTTTTGTAATCATTTCGGCGAATTGATCATGTCCAATCAATTTAATCCCAGTCAGTGAAGAATTCACTTCCCTCTCCTCTCAATCCAATGAAGTACATATTATGTAATTCTGGATTACTTTCTATCAGCACAAAGATGCTAAGGCTACCAGATTGCAGAGAGCTCCTTCGGGCAACTTTTCTCGTTTGACAACGAGCAAATTTTCCGTATATGTGAGAACCGCCAATGAGACTTATGTCCTCAGATGCGGTGTGCAGTATGTGGTGGGTAAGCTGTCATGCACACTGCATAAGTGCAAAATGTTTCAAATGTCACTATTAAAACTACGATTAACTCCATCGCCTTTAGGTCGTTTCGCTTTATGACTGAGGATATTGACCCCTTCTTATATAAACTTCTGGTTATCCAATCTTTGTTTTTAATCTCTGCCTGTCCTATACGATTATGAATAACGCGAACACAAGCGGACTAGACATCTCTCCTCGTGGATTAAGTCTACCCTGTCTAAAACGTTAGTATGTGCTTTTTTAATCTAGTTTATGCAACTCTGTTGTGTAGAGTAGGCACGCTGGTCAACTTTTAATTCCTTCATGTGTATAACATAGCTTGATTTTATCAGTAATGTCGAGTATGCCTCATGCGGAGTCCGCAATATCAAAAGCATATGCTGGATAAGAGGACATGCAGGTATCGTAGGAAATGAGAGAGCGGATGAACGAGCAAGAGCCGCAACGTGTAAAAGAACGGCACCTTTTTTCTCAGAATTTCCCCTTAGCTTTGCTAAACGCTGTATAAAACAAAATACGCAGCAGCGTTGGGAGGATCATTACCGCGCTTCACTAAAATGTTTTTCCCAACGCTGGCTGATGCAGCAAACTTCCGTCATCATCACCAAAATACTTTCAAAACGACTAAAATTTTTACCGGACACGGAGCTATGAGAAGTTACCTATATAGGTTTAAATTAAGGAATGATGACTATTGTCCATGCGATGATATTTCTTCACAGAGTATCGAACATCTGTTATTTCAGTGCCCATTTTTCAGTTTACAACGCCATAATCTCGAAGCAGAATGCAGGAAAGATGGATTATCCTTAACAGATATCCACACTGTAGTTAAAAGTAGTTATCATGCGCCATTGTTCTTAAACTTTGCAACAATGGTGATTGGACTCATAAAGTTAATATACTAAAATTAGTGATCGAACATCCCATTTCTAAGACAAACAAAAACGATTTTTTCAGATTACCTTAGCCTTGTACATGACACGTAAAGCTACCAAATACAGGGGTCCAAATATATATATATATATATAAAATAAAAACAATATCAAAAGCATAAAAACTTAGAACTCGCGCAGAACTAACCGAGAACAAGCGGAAGAGAACTTGAGACGTCACACGCGGAGTAATTTCTGAAATACGAAACTTTAAAAATCATAGCGCTGATAATACGATACATAATTTTTAAACCGACCTTCTAGTCCTATTTAAAATTCTCACTCTTTGATGCGCCTGAACTACTGAGCTCAATGAAATTAAATATCCCAACAAGAAACTCCAGACAAATCTTACTCTTTCATACCGATAACCAAAGAACTAACTATGGTTTTCATTCCCCTATGCCCAGAATTCTTAGGTCTGCTAACAAACATACCAGTCTTGATTTCTTTGATAACAAGTTGTCTTCTTTCATACGATCACTGAATCAAATCTAATTATAAACACGTCTCTCCCGCTTCCACTGCCACCGAGTCTACTATATACCATTGTGTCTTTCTACTTTCCTTTATAATAATTTTCTATGTATAAATATGTCCTTAAAAATGCTCGTTGGGCTTATATGTAAATAAATAAATAAAAGAAATGGCTTTTTTTCATAGTCTATTAACCAATAAAAGGAATATAAAAAATAATGAATTTTCTCATTGGAGTGTCAATGTAGTGCCCTAAGCACCAATAGCGAAACGATGATGATGACGATCAAGACAAAATGATAAACGGAAAGAATACCTCAAGGGTCTTACAATGCACATTTTGGTAAAGTGTGTGTCATGCGTCTTGCCTCTTGCAGTCTTGCCAGTGTTCGCCGTATGTCGACCCCTTGGAATACCGATGTTCCATCTAACACTGACAGCGAATTATTTAATAAAATTTGTGAACCTAGTTTCACACATTTTCACCTTTATAGCATCATGCGACGGTTGTTAAAAAACCATTTCAGTGCTTACAAAATCAAAAATAAATACCAAAGTTCATATTAAATCAATGTTACACCACAAGCAGAGTTGTAAAAATACCGTTGTCTACCAAATCACTCAGTAGTAAACCGGTAGTCTACCGTTTCCTACCGTAGTTTTGGTAGTTTATTTTTTAGGTAAAAAAATATGAAATATTTTGATAAAATGAATACTTTTTTACGATTCTTATTTATTAATTAATGATTTCATGTTTCGTGACAGAACGGCTTTTTTACGGAAAATTTACATGAGAAGGGCGAAAAAATAACAATATCAAACAGTGCCCTATGGACTGAAATAAAGCAGTGCGCTATGGACGAAAATAAGGAAATATTACTAATAAAGCGATTAAACGGCCATTTAAAAAAATAAATGTTTTCTATGAAAATTACAGAAAAATACCGTATTCTAACATATTATACGGTTTCTTATGGAGATATAGTTTCTTACTATGAAATACTAATGGTATAATACAGGCCTTATAATCAAATATTACTAATCAACCGCCATTATGTTAAGAAAAACGTTTTCTACCAAAACTACCGAAAACTACCGTATTTTACCGTATTATGCGGTAGAATACGTTTTTTACAATAAACTACCAATGGTATACTATCGGCCTTACATCTCTAACCACAAGAACACACCATTTAATGCAACTGAAGTACATTTTCTCATAAACAGATGATAACATGATAATGTTGGCAGGTAAAAAGTTCATTTGAGATTCATTTGCAGTGAAACCAACAGGGACGCGTATTTGAAATATTATAAACTTTAAAAAAAAAATATACGTGCTATTTAGAACATCTTTCGCACTTTGTTAAAATAAGCAAAACAATCGTTTAAACATATCTCTCTGCCCTGACAATCGAGAATACTTTGAGGCATTGTAACACTATGCGACACAAATGTCACATTCCAATTTTCTATCGTTTTTTCATTTTACTAAGAAAATGTTGAAAAACTAAAAAATACGTGTTTCATTATTAGTGCAAAGCTATAAAATCACCTGGTACTTTTTTACTCTTACGAAGTTGAGTTATTAAAGGTTAAATAACTGGACGGAGATGAAACTTTTGATACGTCCAAATTCCTTTAATATCCAGAAGACGGTGTT
Source organism: Micrasema longulum (assembly GCF_059751315.1). Taxonomy (NCBI): domain Eukaryota; kingdom Metazoa; phylum Arthropoda; class Insecta; order Trichoptera; family Brachycentridae; genus Micrasema; species Micrasema longulum. Next base: position 332,731 of record NW_028277477.1, on the reverse strand, counting down.
ATTCTTATTCTTAGTGGTGGGGGTCAGTGCTATGCAAGATTTTGACGTCACTGCGACCTGTGAAGGTCTATTGTGACGGGTCCCAGTGAATAGTTCTCGCCCTCCGAGCCCAGGTCTATAACGAGCCTAGCTACTGGTGGAAAGGGAGAGTTTACATTTTGCTAAATCTCCCCCTCCAAGCCCAGATCCGTAGAGTATCGGGCTATTACGTAGAGGGCGAGCTCTTTCACATCATCGGGTTTACCAGTGGTCCCTCGAGGATGAGGCTCCTTTTATGATGTAAAGCATCACATTAAAATATAATGTGTTTAGGTGTTTCCTCATCTGCACTGCAGAACCTACAACTAGAAGTTTTAGATAGGTTCATTCTAGAAAGGTGTTTCTGCAGTGCCCTGGGGGGGCTCTAGTGATAACCCTCCCTTGATTTCGGCTGAGCTTTAATAGGTCAAAAGCAGACGGTGTTAGTTGATGGATCAATAATAATATTGATAAATATTGCTTAATATAATTAAATAATTGATAGTATGTTTTTTTTCTCCAAACAATCAACTTTCATATTTTTTTAATGTTATAGCTGTGAGTTAGTTAAACCTTAATAATTGGGCATAACGACAAATTGTACAACGTTTATGTAGCGACTAGGCTCTTTGTACATATCAGACAAAATAGGCTGAGGTTAGAGAATAGATGCGTTTTTTTTATTATATCGAAAAACCGGAATATCGAACCAAAAACGCGATATTCAAAACACCGGTATTGACGTCCTTATTACCGGGATTTCGATAAGAGATATGTTTTTTTGAAATATTTTGTCTGGTTTTAAAGTTTCAAACGTTATTCTTTATTATGCCATATACCATTCCACTCATTCAACTATCAGAATCCTGATTTTGCTCAACCAAACTCTGTCACTAGCGTCAGTAGCGACAGTAGCTTCCTAGTCGGTTTAGTTAGTTAACATTATTAGTACAAGGCATGCCCGCCAACAACACCCTGAATATTTACTTACTTTTGGTCTCTATAAAAATTCTCAATAATTGTTAAATGCCAACATAAATTATTTACAACATTATGCAACTATATCATTAAACAGCAATTATTGTCACTATATAAGGAAACATTGAAAATATTTAAGTTAGTTTGATAATGTCCTAACAAGACGAAACGCATCACATATATTTTTAAAAGTACTGAAATTGAACATGTTAAAAATACTTAGGACTAACAAGAGACAGACAATCGACATGGACAATTTATATCAACAATTTAATTAGCAAAGTGGCAACATTATCGAGTATTTAAAAAAAAAATCAAAAGCTTTGTTCCAAAAAAGGAAAAGAAAAAATAATGTACGAAGCCTATGTAAAAACTAAAATATGTTATATGCGACTTCTATGGGGAACAGGAAATCAAAATGACAAACAGACTACAAAGACAGCAAAATAAAATATTAAAGTTAGTATATGACCGTCCCTATCCAACAGCAACTAAAGAACTTTTTGATCAAACTAAACAATCAGATGTAACTGAACTCTTTAATCTAAAATCCTTAAAATTTATTCATTAGCCAATGATATAATTGTAGACGAAGAATTAAAACTTGAAAAAAACTGTAGCAAACATGAACACAATACGAGAATATCAGAAAAATATCATATACAACCTTCTAAAACGAGAAAAGGACAATCGAGACTAATAAACCATGGACTGAAATTTTACAATAAACTACCAGACAAAACTAAACAAAAGACTCAGACAACCTTTACAAAAGATATTAAAAATATTATTATTAACAGTAGAATGTGAATTTCAAAAGTAAAAACATTTTCTTAAATGTATGTAACACGTAAGGGTTTATCAATGAAAATTTTTAATAAAAAAAAAAAGAATTAAATCCAATAAAAGTTTAATCTTACCTTACCAAATTTTTATCTGGAATTCTACCAATAATCTGCATACACAATACATATATTAGTTGGAACCTTATTATTCTAAGGGGTCGATGTGTACGCTTGTGTTTGTGTGTTGGTGGATTGTGTAAGTGTGCGCCGGGCCAGGCGCACTTGTGTTTTATGCTGACGCACGTACCGAATAATTATACATCATTCTCACGCCGACCAGAGGCGGAGGTATTCAATACATTCATACTGACAAATGCCTCATTCTAAGAACTGCATTATGTCAAAAACGAACTATACGTAATCAATCGTAAGTTTGCTCGGCGAATTAGCATTTAGAATACTGAACTATCGGAGGTTCGCGTAACTGAACATAAATTAGGTAATATTTTTCTACGGCTTTTATATAATACTAAGCTTTTATAAAATGCTGGCCTCGGTAGTGTATTAGCTAAGACGCTTGACTCGGGGTTCGATTCCCCGTGAAAACACAATAATTAAATGTGATTTTTCCCAAGCCCGAGTAAAGTAATAACTAGGCCTTATCTGGGCCTCAATTATGAACGCTATCTTTATCTGTCCATATTGAGACGGGGTACTTAACTTCTGTACTATCTGTATCTTCCTCGGTATGTTCTACCTACTTGTCATCTCGACATCATATGATCGAAACAAACCAATGAATGACCGCAAAAATTAGTCCGCGTTCCTTAATTCATTAACATTTAAAATAGTTCTCATTTATATTTTAAATAGGCTTCTGTGATAAAAAGTGCCCACTTCAAAGCGATTATAAACTCCAATAAATCCTAATGTAAGCAAAAAATGCTAGCTTGAACATGATTTTTAAAAGACTTCTGACAATTGCCAAGACGGTATGCTTAACAATCATCTGTATTTATCTACCGAGCGACTACAAAGACTACGACTAAAATTTTTAATAAATCATAATTTAAGAAAAAATTGCTCGGTGGAACAAATTTTTTGACCCCTTTAATGCGTAGATAAACGTATCAAGGGTTTAAAGACCCGTCGGTATAAACCGATCTACTTACATCAAAACTTGGTGGGGGGATCGGTAGTGTATCTTAGTAGTCGTTCGGGAGACTCTTATCTTCAACTATGACGTCATACCGAAGCTATGTCATTTCAGTGCGTAGATATGTGTACCGTGACGTACGCTTCCCCTAGTTTCATATCGATGTACCTACCCATAACTTGAAGGTGGGGGGTCGGTATTGTATCTTTATGATCGCTAGAGAGAATTTATCTTCATCTATACCGTCAAGGAGGTGTGACTGAATAATCGAGGCCCTGCCTGTTGTGCTGTAAAAGGAATAAAAATATCAATTTTCATATACCTAAACTGATTTTTTAAAGTATTGCTATAAATTATATTTACAGTAAAACTCAATTCACCCGGATTACTAGAAATCAAACAGCGAATTGGAATAACATTAATAACATAGTTAAACATGTCCCGGAATTGCACAATTAAATTCAATAAAAAAACATCCCTTTCATTTATTTATTTAAGGTTTTGAACTTAAACCTTTGAACTTCACAAAAATAACGTCATCATCTCGGACGTAATTAATTTTTAATGTTTTAAAAGTTTTCATTTTTAACTCCTTTTCAACTGGGGTTATTTAACAAGAACGTTGTAAAGAATTTTCACTTAATAAATCTTTTCTGAAAACACTATTTTTTTGTTTGTTTTAAACCTACCGTAAAAAACTGCTGCGGTCGGGTCATTCAAAATTCTGTCACCCAAAGAAGCTGTTTTCACCAAACTTAAAAGTTATTTATTCAGATTTAATTAAGGCATTTGATACCTATCATAAATGCATAAATAATAAAAGTTGTTATTTCTGTTTTTTTCGTGGCTTATGTAAATATAAAATGTATTTTATTAGAGTACAATAATGTATTATTAGTCTTTATATTTTATACCAATAAGTTTTCCCCTCGCAACGACAGTTCTTTTAATGATTGTAAAAATATATATTATGTATATTCAGAAAATGGTCACGTCGTCAGACAACACAAGTTGGTTACTACATTTTATTAGTTGCGAGATATTGCACTTTTAAAGTTACAACCTCGTCCCAAATAAGCAATTCAAATAAAACCACAAATTAAATATTTTAATTTTTTTTTTACTTTTCAAACAAAAATTATTTGATGCTATTTATGAAGAAACCTAATTTTTCGCCAATTTGTAGTTATCAACTTGTGCCAGAAACCCGATGATATAATGCATACACATAATAAAATGTTAATCGGATTGTGGTCCCGTGGCTAATGTCAGAGTAACGGATCAGAGGTCCGAGGTTCGAACTCCTCTTTCCGACTATACCTTAATTTCCCTTTTCTAATACAAGTTATTTACAACTCGTTGAAAATGGCCCCTAAAATTGAAATACACATTTAGGTAAATCATAAGAACGCAAATGTTTCTTAAAAAGAAATTGGATGAGAATGGGTTAATAAGACCATAATAAAGATTGATAGTTTGTTAACGATTACATAAATATATTAAGTCTGGCCATGTTGTGCTGAATTCTAGGAAAATGTTGATAATTCTAGGTAGGTAACAATTAAACGATTTATGATTTTATACTTCATACATTGAATACAAATTTAATTTAAAATTCCTACTCACTAGGATAACTTGTTCTGAGGAGGACTCTCATTAATACAATATTACCTAGTTATCGAAATTCTTTCAGCTGTTTTCACGAATATTTAATTAACCTTTCCGGGTGTAAGTGAGGTATCTAGGTACCCAGGTAGCATTTTTTTTTTTAATAACTTGTTTGTTAATCATCATATGGATTTCGAATCGAGTAATCCTATTCTATAATGTTAAGAATGAATCAAAAGAATTAAAAATATTTTTCTGCCGAATTCTTTCAATAATAATTCAAATTTGTCTTTGCTTTTCCTCCGTGCAAACAAAAAAACATTCGCTCTACTGTTTAATTATATTTGATACGTATATCAGTTCACACGTGCACTTCTAGTTATTAAATTTTCCAACAATAGCCGCAAAAATCCGGATTTCGTGCGTTAGATTTTACGTTCATTCCCCCCCCCCCACCCAATTCCTAGCCGTACCATCCCGCTTAAGGGTTGCGTGACTTTAGATCAGTATAATTCAACGTGTAGCAGCGAGAGGAGCGTGATGTCAAATAGCATCCTTTCGCAAAAGAATGAATTTTGTAGAAAACATGAAATATTATGAAACAGTTTTATAAAAACTACCATGATAATCAGGACATATTTTTTAAAGTCGTATTTATGGGATTTAAGCTGGGATATTCCACAACTCGCGGATTTTTTTCACGTTTAGGCTCGAAAAGGTAAACAAAATAGTTCATTAATAATAAGCATATTCGCGCTGTCGGAGAACAGATTTTAATTCAGTTAAGACCAAATGCCGCCTACATAACGCCTCCCTAATACCCGTTCTCCTCTACGGTAGCAAATCCTGGCACCTTACTAGGGCCCAAAACAGCTAAATTCCGAGTTTTGAGAATAGGTGTCTCAGAAGAGTCATGGGTGTGCGGCAGGTTTGACTTTGAGGAATGAAGAAATAACAGAACGGACGCAGAAAACTCCAGTGATAAATGTCACCACGCGGGGGCGATACGGTTGACTGGGCCATATACTGCAGATACCTGCCGAGAGCCTTAACCACGCTTGCGTTCTTTATCAGGCATTAGGTTCTTGTAGTCCTGGACGTGCGCTGCTGACTGTTCGTCGGCTGTTCATGTTAGAACTACGGGACGCAAACCTGACTTGGAAGGGTGGAGGCAGCTGACAAGAGATGCCTGGAGGCTCTTTGTGGACACCGTACGCTCCAACTGGGGAGCGGACATGGAATAATGATATTCAAGCTGTAATCAAGCGGTGTTTTGTTTAACTAATTAAAACAGGTGAAACAGTAATGATCATTTAGGAAATGTTGATTCTCAAGAAAGCGAGTTTAATTAAAATATTTTTTAATTCATAATAACTCAAAGCAACATAAGTAAGAAATGCGTTTATTTCAAAATAAACTTTGAGGTAATTGCAAAGCGAATTTCAGTTTGATTACCGTTAATGAAAAGGGTATTTTAATAAAAACGAAAACAAAAATAGCTTTTCGCAGAAGTGTGGGGAGGTAAAAATGCTTATTCGAGAAAGTTGAATATTTTAATTAAAACTTGATTGCATCTAGAATCGTAAGCGTCCACATTACTGAATTGAAGGTGTAAAATAGCGAAACAATGTCTACCTCGTGGTCTTATGGTCAGCGAGTTTGCCTAGCGCGCTAGGGGTCAAGGGTTCAATTTTCGACATGGTTGTGAAACGTGCACCCGCGCCGACTTCCCGAGAGCTACTAAGTATCTAGTACTGGACTAGGTGACTGGGCATGTAGTGGACGTGTAACGCCAAGTGTTATTGGTATACTGTAAGGATACTTTTGGTGATTTTTGTAATTTATCCCCGATTTCCGATAAAATCCTTTTTGTGCCTAATAAGTACTGATTATTTGAAAACAAATTATTTCAGTCGATACGTAAATGTGTAATAGAGGAATACTGAAAATCTAAACCCAATATTTATTATATTTATAAAAATATTATAGTTTATTAGACGCAATGTGTACTAGCTACACATCACCGGGGAGGGAGGGTTAAATAAGTTTTCTGATATAAAGTAGGTTTCAAAGGTAAGAAATGAGTTCATAGATATGATTTAATCATGAAATGGACATAAAAGTATAGTTAGTCTCACATTATTAATGAAAATGTTTTTTGCCGCTAGGCTCGAGCTCGGTACTCGGTAGATAGCAGCAACTTAAATTGATGATCTTTGGCAAAACAAATATTACAATCATAGAATTATAATATACCAGGGCTGGTATTCCAAACGCTCTCGCGGCCGTATTATCTCGTGTATTTACATACAAAATACACGAGAACAACTGTTCTCTCGTGCCACGAGAGTGGTTCAGAATAGCAGCCCAGAAGGCGCGTGGAATCAAGGTTACATACATCGCACTGTGTCCGAAAATTACCAAATGCCCCCCCTCTGCAAGACATCTCACCTGCGCGCATGCGTGAAGTGGCCGCGTAATGTTGCCAAACCGCGAACAATATAATATCATAAAACAAAATATATTTTACTGACTAAACTATAAAAAAAACAGGTACTTTTATTAGGCAAACGTAAAAAAATAAAATAATAATGATTTGGTAATTAAGTAAAATTAATGTAGTATAATATGATACTAAGGCTTATTAATAGAAAACCGGGTAAAAAATTCTACTACCCTGGTAATATGAACAAAATTTCCGCCTTGTTTTATTTAACAATCTGACAGACGGTAAAATAATCGAATTCTTAAATATTATTTTTCGTGAATTAGCTACTTATTTATTCATTTAAACGCCTTTTAGGCTTTTACATGTTTTTACATACATATATACAAATAAAGATCATACAAATAAACCAGCCAATGACAGGTCATAGGCCCTGTAAATGCCTAGACTTCCATACTCCCTATTAAAGAATGTTTTCCCTCTCTGTTGAAATAAATCAAATAGAGTTGTAAATAACTCACTATTAGAAAAAGGAAATCAAGTTAAGGTAGGAACCTCAGACCCCTGGTCCGTGAGTCCGCAAACACTAGCCACGGGGCCACAACCGAATCCCCGATATTTGTTTTTTGACTTTCTGGTTATGAATTGAGCTAGAATGCATTTTTTAAATAGTAGTATATTTTTAGACGGAGTTCTCTGTTTAAAAAACGGTATTTGTGTTTTATCCCTTATTTTTATTACTAATGCGTGTTGAACCTAGGACCTCAGGCATGGTAGGCGAGCGCGTTAACTGACGAGGCATTATGTCCACTCGAATCGAAAACACTCGTCCAGGTTGCTGGTTCTATTTCATACATAGAACTGTATTCTTCAGCCAGCACAGAATTTTGAACTGAAATATATGTCAACATTTTTAATGTTTTCATTTCTAATTTTGGATTAGCTATTCGCGCATAGCTCAGTTGATTCTAAACCGGCAAAATATATTCTGGCGTATGGCGCACACGTATGTTCAGCATCCGACATCTTTGTGTTAGGCATTTTTTGTTTTCTTTGCTGGGAACCCGCTCAAACTTTTACGGCACATAAATCTAAAAGGCTTTTAAAATCTCCTCCTCCGACTGTAAAACTGGTGGGTACGGCGAGCGTATCTTTTATCACAAAATGTTACTCTATTTCCCTAAAATCTCAGCTGAGTTACATACCAATTTACAACCTGCAACCGTTACAGTAAAAAAAAAAACATTTAATTTTACAGGATGTCCAGTGGCAGATTTTAAACTTAGTAAAATAAATAGGTAAGTCATTTTATTTCAAGTACGTGAATGCGAATTTCATTTATTTAAGACACATTTTTCTAAATTCCGACCTTAAAGACGCAAAAAAATTTCCAATCATTCGCGCCAATGAAGAATTCTACTGTTTTCTAATTAATTTATTTTTCTATTAGCGTACTATTCAACTAAGCAAAAATATTTTTTTATATTTTTTTGTGCGTTATTTACAAAGATATGATTTTTTAAAGTTACATTTATCAAATACCGCGCCAAATGACTGTAATCAGTATGTCACTTTTCAGTAGTGACGTCATGAAACGGTTGGCGTTCTTACTTTCACTGACCTGACAAGAATCTATGGAATATTGCTTTGATTACTTCATTTAGTTGATCGTAATTAGCTTATTTCTATGTTCTGGTTGTTTTTACGAACGTTTCGATTTAGAAAAACCTAGAAAGTTGACATAATCTCTGGTTGAAATGTCAAATTATACAAAGTATACTCTTTTTTTATGGTCAAAACGTTGCGGAGGCTTTAAAGCGGAAACCGGAAATACTACACGTAGATATAAGGAGTGACGTCATTATTTACGATTTTAAAATGAATACTATTTTTAACATTTTTCATTTATTTTTGCATGCGTTTTTGAGATTTTCATCCTACTCCAAAATTTTTAAATATTCATCGTGTACACGAAAACATTTTTAAAATGTAATTCCGGGTTAGGCTGGAATTCCTCATTCTCAAACACGCGTTGGCCGAGATCGCTCGAAATCCTCGTAATCTCGTCTGTATATTTTCTTTCAGTTCCGTGATGGTGGCAGGTTGGTTTTGGCAAACAGTGCTCTTGAGGTAGCTCCACAAAAAAGTCATATACAGGCAATCATGCTAGTCAGGAGATGTCACCAAACAGAGATCACGTTTCATGCAACAAATCTTTTCCAACATTCATAGACGCGTACGCGGTACGTGCAGTAGCGCCATCTTGTTGAAAGTAGATGTATATGTTGAAAAAGAAAACTGTTGCAAAGTTATTCTTAAAAAAAAACTGTTGATCGTTTCACAATATCTCCAAGAATTTACCGTCACCGCTTGGCGACGATATACATTTTGAGCCAATAATTCCTCTACTTGAAATAGCGCACCAAATAGTTACCTTCTGGCTATTCAATGGTTGTTCATGTATTTCCTCAAGATGAAAATATGTTGTTTAGTCGTGTTTCCGTATAAAAAGTCTTTGACATCCTTTCTACCTTGTTTGATAGTCGTTATGGTAGAATTTTTCGGCTCTTTGGAATTTACGTGGATGAAACATTAGTCTTTTTCTCATTATTTCATGCAGTGTTGATTAAGCGATTCCTAAAACCTACGAGCGCCTTGTTAGTAACATCTGTGGATTCCAACACTGAATCACTCACTCGCTGGATGTTTCCATCAGTTGAAACAGATGGAGCTGGACCTTGGCGTCGTCAATTGACAGCTGATTCCAGAGTTATCCAATTTAAAATGAACTTTATTAAAGGCGTTTCACTTATTCAACGAATATTGTAACGATTACAGAACTTACGCCTCGTAACAGTAAGCGAAAAATTGCGTGTTATGTGCGCCTCGATAGCGAACGCGCAAGTCTCTTCTGATCAACAATCCATGGCAAATAAAAAATCAGCCTACATCTTCAGCGTCCTACGTCCTACCCCACCCTTCTCTCGCTTCTTACATTCAAAGGTTATTTATGATTTAAATATGAAATTTACCACAGGACATCCTGTACAATAATTTACTTGTATTTGGTCGGGATAAACAATACAGTTATGTGAGTGAAATAGAACCATAACCTAGGAAAAGTAATGCAGTATAATATTATCGAGTTACTTCGGTGTAATATTATTCCGTAGGGTGAAAGTAGGCTAAATCATGCCAAAATGCGATCTATCAGACGAATTTGTAGTAAATCTATGTACGATGTGTGCAAAAATGTCGAGGTCCGTGCAATATGTAGGGCTAAGACGAGCATTATTGACAAAATAAAAAAATAATGCCGTGATGGTTCGGATATGAAAAGCGGAATAAATTTGTGTCGCCAGAGATTTGCAATACAAAAAAAAGAGTTATTTTTTCAATGCGATATAAATGCAAAAACCAAAAACTTACCCATCATAATTACAATATTCAAATTTGTAAAGGAGTAGAATTTTACACAACCAAACGCAAAACTGTTACTGATCCCCAGTGGTGGTATTCTGAATCTTCTCTACCCCCTAGAGAGGGGTTAATTCAGGGATTATTATTTTTTAATACGACGACACTTTGCTTCATATAATGGCCACACTGGTGATTCAGCGTCAAATGATGTATAAAACAGTTTAAAAAACGGAAAGAAACAAATGCGGTTTGGTCAATTCAACCTAATGAAGTTTTTTGAGTAATGCTTAAGGTCGCAATAATGCTCTTAATGAAAACCATCATGTTTAATTTCATGTGTTCATATTTATTTGGCGTTTAATCATCAGTGTGGCCAGATATAAAGCAAAAGTTAAAGTATAAAGCTTTCTATCAATGTTCCTTCTAAAGTTTTAAGAAATAACCCTCTTCTTCACATACCTCTTGTTTCATCTAATTATAGGGAAAATTCCTATTTATGGCGAACTTTTAATAATTTTAATGTAATAAATAAATAATTTAACATAGATTTATTTGCAAATAATCTTAATGACGTACGGCGTTTGCTTTCGAAATAATTCGTAGTATTTTTTTTCTTTTCTTTTGAATTTACATTTATGTAGTTACTACTCATTTTATGTTCGAGAATCTTTTTTAACTTACTGTGATGCTACTTATGAAAACCTGTGATTGGCTTATTTGTTATATACATATAAGATAATTATAGCTGTTGGTTATCCAAATAAATAAAATGTAAACGCGCGCAAAAAATAACAATCCGTAGATTAATCACTCTCTAAGGTGAAGAGAAGATTTAGAATACCACCCGAGGAGTCATTTTTAAAAAATAATTACTTTAAAATAGCCGAAACGACTAAAAAACTAGTTACATCAAATGTACTCCCATATAAGAGATATAATTTGTGTTATTTTACACGTGGACAAATTTGAACTGTCAGGTAAGGGGGAGGGGGAGGGGGGTAATGGTGACAAAATATATCTGTGTTTTCGACTCGATGGTAACTCTCCATTAAAAATCTTGAAAAGGACATTGAGTGGAGATTAGTCCCCCGCGTCGTCTGGTGGTTAGTGCGTTTGCCTACGTATCATGCCCGATGTATCCGTTACCGGTAAGTTTATTATTAGTTATTTTTCACTGCAATATTTCATAGTCGCTGGACTGGCGCCTCGAGACTAATTATCTTGCGCTCATGTACATTATATATTACAAATAATCAATGCACCGATGGCCGCTGATAACGGAGTAATTATGAACAAACAAGATACGCTTATACTTTATTATTTTGCATTACGTAAATACGGGTAATGCGATTTCAAATTTAACCAAATTTAGTACAATCAATCGTAAAATAAAAACACTATGACATAAATAAATTAAATATACATTATTAAAAAAATTCTGTTAAATTTTAAATTAAAACCTTAAAATATTCCGTATTATTATATTTAATTCATGCTTTGTTTAAAACTAGTGTTTGAAATAAAATATTAAACGAGACTACAATCATTATTAATTCATATAAAATATACAGGCATAGACTGTTTCGTTTCGAGGGCGTTTTATTTAGGCACGAGAAAATAGTAATTAAAAAATGATTAAAGTTAAATCATTGTTTTTGTCAAAATCTACAAAACATATCGTATATTCATTATTATATTTTGTACCTTTTACATTATTTTTATATTAGTTTTTTCTTTTCTTATTCTTTAAATTTATCTTGTTTCAATTTACTTTATTTTTATTACTGTATATAAATATACGTATTTTTATTTTATTTGCAACTATTAAGTGCCTAACATTTCATAATTGTTAAATTGCTTTTATTTTGATACCGACAATGTACTTAATCAATAGCTTACACCACTGTGGAAAATTTATATCGACTGTTTTCACAATTTTCGTTTATATATATTCTTATTTTCTGTATACAATATAGGAAAAAACTGTTATTTTTTTCCCAAATAAAAAAAATAAATATCGGCGCTGGAAAGTAAAAAGCTACCAAGCGCATGTACGAGTAGCAACATTACAGAAGAGCCAATCGAAGTTTATTTTTTTTTTTTAATAAAGATTTCCGTATTTTAATTTATTATTTAAAATAATGTAGGAAACACGCCAAAATAATACGTGTGTATAAGATTTCTTTATTAATTAAAAAAAAAAAATACAAAAAAAATTAATGGCTCCTCTGTAAAGTTGTTACATGTCGCTTGGCAACTTTTTCCTTTCCAGCGTCGATATGAGCTAATTGCAGGTGAAGTGAACCAACTGATAAAATGGTCAAACTTTTGTATTCAAAGTTTTAGTTCCGAGAGCTACTTGCCTATTTTTATAAATTTTAAATAACATGAGATGTTTTATAGATAATTAATAAGGAAAAAGGGGTTTTTGGATTATACCAATTACAGAAATGTAATAAATGTAACAGCAATTAGTTTACTTTAAGTTCCCTGCATCTGCAATGGTCTTACACGTTGAATTGATTTAAAGAGAAACACTTGGAAATTTTTACCACATAAGAGTTTGATATATTATAACACAACTAGTTTCAGGTATTCTGAATAACCCATCACCAGGTGTACATATAAACTAAACTAAAATATATACACAGATTAGTACTTGGTACTGATAGGTGGAATGGTCAGGTGGAATGTTGTTTCACGTTACGTTCATCATGGAACCAATGTCGTACACATTTACGAAAATGAAAGAAATTTTAGGTTTTTTGGTGCAACTAAAATTTGAAAGGACCACAACCCGACTCAAAAACTTGAAAGTTCGGTTTTTAAAGTTTTGATAAGGTACTAAGATTAGCACCTACATAGCAGTACTGGCATTATACTAGAGTTGAATAATCGGCATTCCGTTTTGACCTAGTACAGACTTGAATTCCAGACGACACGCATCGCGTTAAAAATTGCTCCAGTAAACATCATGTATTAATACTGCGCTAAATTTTAAATAAAATAAAATTTCGAAAAAAAAAAATTAAAATTGGTTCAATTTAATCACTTCATCAGTTTATATATTTTTTAAAAAATACATTCAAAATTATGGTTGATTATTTCTGTCCTTTGTATTAGTGTAACGTATTACCACTACAATTGCAATAGGGAAAAGTCCAATGGTCGGGAGCGCGAGGATTGATGACCTCATTAAAAGCCGAGCAGGGATCGCCAACACATTGCTATTTTCTCCTATGAAATAAATACCCGTAATCCGCTTCAATACAATGTATTCGAACTCCGAACTTTAACATCTTACATGCAAACAAAAAACCCACAAAAGCGTTCGTGGCTAAGACACCGTTAAATTATATTCCAATTCGGGTGCTTTGCTGCGAAGAGAAAAAAAGATAAAATAAAACGGTAGTTTAAAAAAAGAATTTAAAGTTATTTTCACAACAAAAAAACACATTGTTTCTCTGAGATAAAAATACAAATTAAAAAAAAAAATTGTAGTAATTTAACTTCCCCAAAACGTAAAATAAATAAACAATTTACTTCTTCAAAAATTATACATCCATACATTCGACTCTAAAAATCCTAAAAAATAATTTTGAAATTTGGAAGCAACGAATGGACAATCATTGACTGTCGTTCATATACTGTCTGGTTCCTAAACTACCAATAATAACAAAATTACTTTAAATTTTACCGAACAGCAAAAGAGATCAATAGAACTAAATTAATTCTGACAATAATATAAAAAAATCTAAATAAATCGCTAGGTTCCATAGACATACAAAAGTAAAATAATTGCTTTAAAAATATTTTATGTCTAGTCCATCATGACGCATGCTGTAAAAGCGCAGGCTTACACTGTTCGTACCAAAGGGCTACTCAGAACTGCTGAAGTGAAGGTCTTAATGTCCGTTACTGGAAAAACGCTCCGAGACCAAATACGTAATAGTTTAATTAGAGAAACGTGCAACATAGTATGGTACGACGAAGCAGATCCAGACGAAGATACTGGAGGGACCATGTGGACAGAATAAGCAGCGACAGACTTGCGTACACTGCAGCCAATGAAATCCCATCTGGACAACGTCCGCCTGGAAGACCACCCAAGAGATGAAGTAACAGTTGGACCTTATTATCTCAGGAGAACAACTAGTTTTCTGTAACGCAGATCTTACGATCTCTTAAAAGATGAAGAAGAAAAGTTTTATAGCGTATTGGTATAGGCATCAGGGTACTTAATATGTATTTTAATTTCAAATCTGGAAGAAACAAAGCTCACGATGCTCGCTATACAAGTAAATAATAAATTTATAACAGGACCATATCGTCTGACTAACTTGTAAAACTCCAATCTTCAAAAATTAAAAATTTTACAGGAGGGTGAAAAAAAAATTTTTTTTTTTTAAATTAAACTGTTTTTTCACCCCTCCTGTATTTTTTTTTTTTTTGAGATTGGAGTTTTGCAAGTTAGTCAGACGATATGCAGGAGTGTATAATTCTCCAAACCAGTCCATATTTTTTACTGGATTTTGAACAAAATTACAACAAAGAAAAAATAAGTATGGAGCATCAAAAAGAGAATTGGAATATGAAACATCTAAATGTGAAGTAAATAATAGAGCACATTGATTTGTGATGAAAGTAATTGGAAATGTCATGCTCACTAAAAAATAATATTTAAGAATATTAACAAATAATGGTATACACAACCCTTGTGTGAACTTCAGAAATATAGATATAAATGACTGATACAAAGTTGCTCAAATAACTCAACCAGATGAAAAATGGGAAACATTAACAAAATTAGAAACTTAAATAACTTATAATTTAGTGATTGAAATTATTTAAGTATATATTTATTATAATGTATGTTATAACTAGTCGTTTAATTTTATGAATTTGTACAACTGTCCAAAAAAATACATTACATTACATTCAGCAATGAAATATAGAGTTTATATTAGATCATCACTCAAGTTGGGCACATCTGGCTTACTGTGGGAATATTATGGTATACTATCTATGGAGACTTTATCCTCGGGAAAAGAGTGTCCCACACAGCGTCACCTATTATACACTCACGAAGAAAATTAACCACAAAAGTTGTAATATAGTAAAAGCCTTACTCTTCGATCGAACGAACTCATTAAAAAATATATATAATGATTAATATTTTCAGAAAGAAAAATGTCAAATATTGTAGACAAACATGAATTTCGTCGTCACGATCAATCATGGCGCGTTTTTGTGAGGCGTATTTTTAAACAATTTTATTTTTTAAAATTATAAATGAAAACATTTTCCCACAATAACCATATTGATTTCGAAAATACAATTAATTTTCCTAAATTCATTTGACATATTTTTATCGGTATTCGTAGTGCGAACAAGATAAAAAAATCTTTTGGCCGAAAACATATATTTTCAATGACACTCTTCAGCCGTTTTCAGCTTTCCGCATACAATTTAAGTACATGTACCCCCTCCTACAACACGGCTTCTTACAACACGATTCTTTATATGATGTATGTACATATTTATATTAGTTAGAAAACGTCATGATGTGCTTTGACGATATGAGCATTCAGAACGTTCAAGATTTATTGATGGAAGATGTAATTGACGAAGCAGATTTGCTGGAAATAGCTTCAGACATTGAAATCTTTGAGAAGAGCAGTAATGAAGACTATAAAATAAAAGAATTGACTTTAAAGAAATTGCAAGAAGGCTTACCAAAAAAAAAACATTTTTTGATGGAGACCCATCCGTTGAAAGAAGCCAAAAATTGCGTGTTTTCGTACCAGAAAATCTACATATTAAGAGACAGCAAGAAAAACAAAACCACAGGCTTCAAAAAAGGTGGAAAGCTCAAATGACAAAGATTTAGAGATTAAAGATGATATTATAATTCAACCAAAAAAACGATAAAGTTTAGTTGTATCGAGCAGCCACGAGGGAGAAAAATCATTAAATCAAGATTTGTCAAATTAAAAACGTTATTTTTTACTGTTTGAAATGTAATTATGATAATTTTAAATATTTCTGGAACCTAACCCCCGTTCTGTACTGGCGCGAGTCTCTTATAACACGGTTTCACATAACACGGTATTATATAATACCGTGTATATATATAATACAAAATATTAAAAAAAAAACTGTTATTCGACTAAAATTTTGTCTTTTGTCAATAAAGATAAAGCTATAGAATTTTAAACACAGTTTCACCTCTGTCGAAAAGATCAATTTTATTAGGTCACTTGAGTTACTTTTTATTTAATTCCATAGATAATATGGTAATAATAATAATATTTGTCTGATTTATATAACGCCATTTTTGTGAAAAATCACCTCAAGGGCTTTACAATTTTATACGTAAACTGACATTCTATATTAGTTAAAGTTACACATTATATTTTCTGATTTAAAATTGAGGGTATGATAAACGAAAGAAATGAGATTTTAGTTTAGGTCTGTAAGATATTATTAGTAAGTTTTAATTCGTAAATATATTATTACAAATATATGTATATACGCATATGCAAGTTTAAAAAAAACACGATACATATGAACTTACCGATTGTGACTTTGAATTCGTAATCAAAATGCCCCATTATTAGATACTTCGTAAAAACCCAGTATTACATACTTCAAGACAGAGAAGACATACCTGAAAAAGAAAAAAAAAGATTAGATCGACACGAGTCAACACTATTAATTATTAATGGTTACCTTCTGAAACCAGAATTAAATCTGGCAGTTGAAAACGATATTTGACAAAGGAGAATATTATTAAAATTACCGTTTTTTTATTTAGTTTAGAAGTTATTGTTATGTTAGTTTGAACTTACACTAGGTTTTAGATTGTTTTTTTTTAATAGTATGGGAAAAAAGTGATGGTTGTAAATGCGTACTTAAATCAATTTAATTAAATATTACATACGAGTATATTAAAAGGAAAATATTTATAAAAAAATATGTCAATTTAAGCATATAAGGTCACAGATCAGTTGACATTTGACCTGAAATAATGCAAATAACAACGGAAGGAATCAGCTGCTCTAACGAGAGTAGAACTGACAAAATGTGAGTGCATTTTAGGCGGGATTATGGATTGCAACCTAGCAAGCAAACAAAAATACATGCCATAGAAAAGATTACCAGCAAACAGAAAGAAAAACAAAAACCCGACATTATAATTTGATTTATTAGCGAAAAAATAAAATCGCAAGGTTTGTTTGAACATACATACGGTCTCAAAGGGTTAATAAACGTTTTTCTGTTATATTCATAATTTTATTTTAGTATTATTCGAAAAAAAAACATTTATCATATCTCAATAGAGATGAAATAAATATTAAAGAAGCAAACAAAGAAATAAATATCCTAACGCTTATGATCTGTCGTCAGTTGGTTCAAGTGATCACTTTTACACACTGTAACATTCACCATTCTGCCTATGTTTGGGCATTCACATTCATTATAATATTCAATACGTTGTTTTTTTTTAAGTAAAAAAAAAGCCGAAACCTTTATTGGTGTGAAATATTCTGTTAATTATTTCACCTACCAGAAGAAAAGAGTTGCACTGCAATTTTAACACTTCTTAAACCAGTAGATTTAATAAAAAATACGTGCTTCACGAAAATTGACAGAAACCTATTTAAGAAATATGGATATTCAAAAATAGGTAGAATGTAGAAAAGATCAATTAATCCAAACAAATGACACGTCAAAAGCACTGTTTTTTTTTTTAAGAGAAAGAGAAATACTTTAGTTCTTTATTTGCTCAAATATTTAAATTTTCAGACTATTTCCATAAAGTCGTAAATAACTTGTGCTGGAAAAATGGAAGTCGAGTTGTGGAAGAGTGGAATGAACCTCGGACCTTTGGGCCTTGAGTCCACAATACTACCACGGGACCACAACTTAGTTTAAATCCCTAACAATCCATATTTCTCATCTAATAAAATATCTTTCCTCTTTTTTATTTTAAAATATACTTTATAAAATCTTGGTAAACTCCATAGAGAGGTAAATCCAATACTAATCTACGAATTAGACATACTAATAATATTGAAAAGCCGTTTTTTTCCGTGGCCGGATATTTTATTCGCCAGCCAATGGACAAAGCGTGCGTGTTCCGTTCGCGCGGTTCCATTATGAATTAATTTATTTGGTGGTGCAAAAAATGGAACAATTGGATGTAAATGCCCCAATTAGGGATGGTTTGCCTAATTCTCACTTCACAAAGAGTGGTATTCAGAGGGACCGTTCCCTCGTCACCCGAGCTGGAGGGGGCGAGGTACTACCTGTCTGGGGGTCTTGGGACCTTTTGTTGTTTTAGTTGGGAACGACCAACGAATGAACAGCGCGTGTGAGAAAAAAAAGAGAGGACTCTCATTCCAAAGGACTATGAACTGAATGTATTCAAGAATGCAGTAGTCTCGTAAATTAATTTAATATTCCCTTTCGGATTGTGAGTTTTCAAGTTACAAAGTTTTTATTTATTTATTTTATTCAAAATACTTATATTTATGTAACATTTATTGAGACACAAATCCCAAATCCATGGAACCAAAGTCCTGTGTTGAGTTGGGACGAATATGCGTATAACACTTTAACAACATAATATCACCATATATATTATATAGAACAAAAACAGCATTAAAAAATAACATACAAAAAAAAACATTTGGAGTACACGAAAAAATAAAATTTAAATAAACTAACTCAAATATTTGAAAGTCATAAAAAAATTGAATGAGGAATAAAATAAATACCCGAGTTCAGGGTTCGAAGGTATCACTGATAACCACGATTTATTTTAGTCTATAACAACACATATATCATGATTTTATTACTGAATCAGTGATTTTTTTTAGTTCGCGGGTTTATTGCAAAATGTAAGTTTACTTTCAATGGTACCTACCCAACCAAAACAACAATGACTGAGAAAGAAAAATTAACAATGACACAAAAGTCAGTAAAATAAATAATATAAAACAAATATAAATAATAACTAACATAATACAAATCATAATTCAATCTTCATAAATAAATTTAATTACAATACGGTGGGGAAGTATGAAAAAAGGGGGTTGTAGAGAGGGCAATAAATAAACTACACGAAAAAGTTCTCTTAAAAGACTGTGATAAATAATTCCTTTGTGCGCGATTGTGTAACATCGTGTTACCACAGGCAAAGGACGGAATGTTCTAAAGTTCAGACGATTGAAGAAAAAAAAACACGGAGACATACAGTTTAATCATTTTCATAAAATAAACATACCATTTAGCCCTGTTATAGCAAAATAGATTTAAAAAAAAACGTAAATAAGCCGCTCGTTTTACATGCGCCTGTCCCCCATCACTGTCAATAGCCGACTGAATCTGTTTCACACAAACACTGGCTACAGAATAGCGTCTCTATCTTCCTTGTTGTGAGTTCTCTCTTCGTGCTCTCTCTTATACAGATTTATTCCTGTATTGGTGTCACATTCATTCTTCGCGTAGCAAGAATAAATATTTTTTGTATTAAAATTCAGCATAGTTGTACAAATTTTACTTTCCGAATCCGGTGTAAAAATGTCCATTTGAAGATCACAAAAAATACAACTTAAAGAAATATTTCAAGTCTTGTATCGTATGTAGACTAGTGTGACATCACTAGAGTTAAAAAAATAATACTACGAAAAAAAGATAAAAAAAAGGAAAGGCAAGGAACGACGTCATTAATAGTCGCATTTGAGAACGCCGGAGTCTCAAAAACAGAAACATACTCGTACATTATTTTTTGTTGTATTTTATTGAATGACAGCTTCCGCTGGATAAGAGATATCGGTGGACCCGCGATAAAGTATCGCGATTGTAGACATAACATTATATCGCGTAAAAAAAGGTCCAACTCAAACATACGAATATTTTCGGATGCGTTGGAAAATTGATAACGTTTATTGGCGTTGGGTTCAAGTGTCAGAAATGATGAATCGTAGTGTGAAAACACTTGATAAAAATAATACCTATACAATCATTATCACTTTTCTATTTTTCAAGGACTCGATAAGCTGAATATAATTAATTTGGGATGTGTGCTCGTGTGCTGTTTGCGTCCGTGTTACGTAGTTACGTATTGCCGAACTGTATAAGACAAAACAGAGTGTTTTTGCAATCAATCACACATTACATAGTAAATTAATGCATCTTTATAATATAATCTACTGATTCTACATTTTGTTTAGCGAATGTACCTCTGAATGTTTGAAGTCGGCAAGATCGGACAGTACTTTTAATGATGCAAGCTTCAATAAAAATACGCATTATCCCGTATGTTATTATATGATTATGTAGAAACTAATGTTGATTAACACTTAACGTGGCAAGAACAGATTACCGAGGTTGGGAAAAATTTTCATCGCACCCTCCATTCACTGAAAAGACTGCAGAATTTTCATCCGACCACAACCAAAAAAAATCTGTCCCAATCTATTCTATTGTATTCTCCGTCTTATGCTAATATTTGCTATCTTGACGCCAATACCGAACTCATAGATCGTCTGGAGCGTTTGCAGAATCAATGCATCCGCTTTATCAATCTTAAAAAGTATGACCATATATCACCCTTTCCCTCCAACCTCGAGTGGCTTCATTTTTATCAGCGCATAAACTATCAATCTCTCTCACTTCTTTATAATATTCTTCACAATCCTTGCGCCCCAAAACATCTTGCTGAGAATGTTATTTACCTTTCTGATCATGGCCTTTCGCTTCGCTCTTCTCAGGAGAGAACACTTTCCATTTCTCGACATAGCATATCATTTTTCAGCTATTCCTTTTCCGTCCAAGACGCTAGAATTTGAAATGAGCTACCTCTTCATAAAAAAATGCACCTTCTCTAGCCACCTTCAAGAAACGCCTGAAACATTATTATATATCCCCAGAACCCTGAATTCCTTGAGTTTTTACTGCTTTTCTTTTCTTAAATGTATTTTGTTATCTCTTTTTCTTTCCTTGGTTCCTCTATTTTTCTCCTTCCAAACTCATTATCTGATCCCACATTTCCTCATCATTTAATAGGTATAACATAATGTACTTTTATTTATTTTTTATTAATGTTTATATGTGCAAGCCTTATCTCCCAATTAAAAAAATAGCTGTTATTTTAACATATGTATTTTATGTATCATTTGATATATTTTTATCGTTTTTTAGTACAAAATTTTGATAAATCTCCTTTTTTGACCGGTCTGTTTTTTGGTTGGCTGGAAGATATAACTTTTAGCAATAAGTCTGCCAAAGTACTTATTTCTTTGTACTTGAAGTTTTAAATAAATAAATAAATATATTTAACGATACTTTTGATAATTATAGAAGGACTATTACTGAATCCATAAAATCAAATAGTCCCTTATGTTAATTAGCTAAAATTGTAATTACTTGTAGACATAACTCGTCGTTGCGCCTTAGAAACCGGTCATATGCATTTATTGCACTAAATATGTTTTTTACGTTGAAGAATGGCAAAAAAATATTTTTAACTACAATTAAATACGACTCGACTGTGGAATCATCTCCCATTCACTATCAAACATGTGTCAAACACAGGTACAGTATCTCTGTTTAAATCACGTCTGAAGAAACATCTCCATTCTCTTCCATAATCTCACGTACTTTCCTCTTTATTCCTTTTTCCCATTGAGTAATAGTATTGATTTAAGGTAATTTATACACGAATACAATTATTTACATTTTTGTATATCTTTTTTATTTTTATTTTCTATTGAATATGTTTTGAAATTTTATTTTGATTATATTTATTTTTATTATTATTTAAAAAATAAAATATATGAACAAGATATTATACTCTCAGGGGTTATAAAAAAAACTCATTTGGGACCGTACATAAAAAGAAAACATTTTTGTGACAATACATAATAGCAGTTAATAAAATCCAAAATAATAAGAAAACATGATATAAGACATGAAACACAGTATTATACACTATCTATATAAATAACATTAATAACTATCACTATCAAAAAGATTTAGGTAATATTTTTAATTACGACACTTTTCTACTTGCTATTTGACTTAACGAATTATTCTTAAATTACAAAAATATAACTTTTATTTTATTGGTCGGTTGAAAGAAATACCCACTTGGGAATATGCCCGCCAATGTACAATAAACATTATATACAAAAATTTAAATAAATAAAATGATAACGTTTAAATTTTCATAAACGCGCTAAAAGTATTCACTAAAAAAACAATGTTCTCAGACATTTCTATGAAAATCTGCGATATTTTTTGTTTCTCTTGAACATTTTTGTGACAAACACGGCCGATTTCCAAGGCGCAAAGAAAAATTATTGTAAAACAAACAAACCATTACGCCGTTTCGCCGTAAGGGTAGGAAGTGAGGATAGAACGCCACATCACTCACACACACATATATTTACATACAGATCTCGCTTTCTCTACATTCATACATCTTTTCATGAACGCGCGCCGATTATATCGACTTTTAACACGACCATTTTCAAGTATTTGTTGGATTTGGTCTTGCCATGTCTTTTTATGCCTCCCTCTATTCCTGCATCTATCAATATTCGCACTGTGAATTGAAATAATTTGATACTTCGATAATATCAATACGATTGTTATACAGTTATTATACCAATGTCTTTTGTATTTTTTGTGAAATATAATAAATTAAATTAAATTAAGAACACTTTGTTTCATTGAACATTTTACCAAAATATAGGTATACGAGTGGGTTATAAGTTACGCAGCGTTAAGGCCAACAAACACACAAGAACAGGCGCGCATTGATGTCTGTATACGCTTTCGAAGTCTACGATAGTTATGACTCCACCCATAAAAATGAGACAGACCAATTATTACGCAGTGACACCCAGTCGCTTCTAGGTATTGGTTAGATTGCAAGCCTTTTTTGTTCCTTTTCCAATTTTACCCCTTAATCAAAAGGATCATCCAATTTCGCTAGTTAAGAAAAATAAAACAGGACATGTAATACTATATTTTAAGATTATTTTAGTAATAAACATAGTATAGGTACCTATTACAGTGGCGAATGGTGATTTTATTTACAGGTAAGCTATAAAAAAATATCATATATTTGTACCCACATAGGAGGTATATAATATAATGTAAGTAATATATATTATAAATTGATATTTTTCTGTGGTTCTGTGTGATACAACAACTCTCATCCATAAAATCAACTCAAACGATGTAACTTCGTGATATATTATATTATATTACATAGATTTTTATCCATTACTTTAATACATAATTCAATAAAAAATAAATAATAAATACCACTATGAATTTAGTCGATATTAGGTATTCAATTTAAATGTCAACTGGCCGAATTGTTCTAGTAATTAATAGTGATAAAAACGGCCGCGTCGAGCGCTATATGTCCTGTAATATAATGACACATAATTAATAATGACGCATGAAAGTAATTATGGTCTTATGTCAAAAGTACCACCCCAAAGAAAAATAGACCTTAAGAAACAATGTTTAAAATACTGTTTTCCAAATCAAAAATCTTCAAAAAATTTGTGTAATCTGCAAGTTTAATCTAGGAGAAAAAACCCGCACTGGGGTTAAGACATTCAAAATATAGTATACTTATTTATTTGAAAAAATAAGCTGGAATAATCGGCTAGTTTCTTAGCTCTCCGCAGGCGCTGGGCGCGCTTTGTAAATATTAATATTTATATTAGGATAAAAATACAAACGGTGGAAATGATTTTAAATAAATGGTAATTATTTATTTGTTTTTCTGTAAATAAAGTTCCATTAAAACATTATTATAGTTAGTCAAAAATAAGCTGGTAATAATGGTTAGCTGAGCATAATCGCTTCTATACACGGTTCGCCCCTGGTACCTAATATATCAAACTCACGTAATCAATTCAGTGAATATTTGAAAAATTATTTGATACTTTTTCTAACGTTCGATTGTTTTTTTTTTCATTTCTAAAAAAACATATTAGTTTTAAAAAACAAAAGGCATTTAACATCATCCGACACCAAGGGGTTAAATATATTCATTAGAAAAGATACGGGGCGTGAACCTGGGCGCCCCATAGTACATTCTCAAGATAATTAGACTATATGTGTGAGTACTGTGTTTGCCTCAACTAAAAGTGCGTAACCTATACTATCTGCAACGACTCTCTACTCTTCTCTGCAGTGGTTATATTAGGGCCGCGACTATGAACGCGGTCTTCATCGGTAAATATCGAATCTTAAATCTCCTTGGCCAATGATGTCCAGTCTGTTTCTTTTTTTCGTTAGGAGCTTGGTAACAGCGCTGAACCCCCTTTCCACTAGGTATGACGATGGAAAGGAAATAAAAAAATTGTTCGCTATATTCCATACAGTATAAGTAACGGGTATGTTTTTTTGCAGCCAGAAGTACAGAAGTACTATCAGTGTATGTCTGTGGACCCCCATTTTCATTTCATGGACCCCCAATTTTTTTTTTCGTTGACGTAGACCCCTTGCAGGTTGTCATAGACCCCTGGGGGTCGATATAGACCACTTTGGGAATCAGTGCTTTAGTGCATGATGCATTTTGAGGGGCGCGGAGTGGTCCAACAGACTAGGAGCGTCTGTGGCAGTATACAGTTGACAATACGCGTCCGGGCGAATGAAGAATAATTAAACGTAGTTATGCAGAAAGCAGTCAGCCATAGAAAAGTGAAACTGAGATAATAGCAATTTTGTGAAAAGAGAGAATTATTCAATCTACACAACAGTTGGAATGTGTTTTACTCTGACGAATGATAAATTATGCATACATTCGTTTTTTTTTTATATTACTAAAAACAATTTGATTATGTATTTGACCAGTTTTTATGATTTATTTAAAGTCTGGCTGACAACACAACCTAAGATAAACATGTTTCAGAAAACAGCCAACCCTAGTAAATCTCTAATGTATATTGTATCATCATGTATTGAACATATTATTTTATATTTATATTTGAGTACTTAATTTATAAAAAAAAATGCGTACAAACTAGGAATCACAAGAGATCACTTTAACTATACCGGCATGAAACTTTTCCTGAGTATATCCAATCTCTCACAACGTCGATAATGCAGATTTAGTTTGCATGTTTAAAAACTTAATAGTTTATTTAATGTCCCGACTATTCTCCAAAAAATATCTCTTAATGTTCCTTCACGTAGACTCAGAAATAATGAAATTCTGTTCCTCGGTCATCATAAGACTAATTATGGTTTCCATGCGCCTCTACCGAGAATAATAAGATTTGTAAATGAAAATCAAGATATAAATTATTTTGGTTTTAAATTGAGTTTTTTTACAAATAGACTGAAGAAATATTCCCAATAAATTGACTGTATATTTGTAGAATTAAGCTGGATTTCATAATGCCTGTCTAATATATTAACTTGTCTTTGCTTTTCTTTGTTGTATTGCTTCTATTATTTGTTACTGTATTATTGTTGTTTTTCGTTGTATGATTTGTTTAAATTGGACATTGTCCGTAAATTTGTAAAGCAAATAAATGAATAATTGAAAATAATTTTTAAAGTAATTTAGTTATGTGTTAGAGGAATTTTCCGTTATTTTTCAAAGTAGCTAAACCTAAAACATGCATTTTGCAGAAAACAGCCAGATCTAATATTGAATGATACCTCATTCAAACTTTGAATGTTTGCGGTGATATAATGTATTAATACATATTTTTTTACTACAGATATTAAAAAAAATACTGATGTATTTATAAATTTAATCGCTTTAATTTAATTACGAGAACTAGATTTCTGGAGGCATTAATCTTCTCATCAAGATCTATTCCGTAAGCTTTTCCTAGTTCTGTAAGTGCTAATATTGCTTTTATTAATTTTTATTAACTACATTTGGCTTAAAATCTTCTCTTTATATTGCCTTTTCAAATATTAAAGATTACTTGATATACTTGTTATTCTTTCTTTTTTCTCAGCTACGCTTGACGTGTTTTAAATACTTTAAACTACTTTTAATTACTTTTAGAATTGCTTCTACAAATTATATATTGCTTTTTTTACTATAATGTGTCTTTAAAATTAACTAAAATTTATTGTCATTTATTTCTTTTGAAGTTTCTTCTCATAATTTCTTTTTTAAATCCCCTAAACTATGTATATATATTAATGTTTTTGCTTTTTGAAAATGTTCATTTTATTCTAATCTATTAATTGCGTTTATATTTAGTAGTAGTTATAAAAAAAAAAAAAATAACTTTTTTGCATTGAATTTTTGAACTACTGTCAGTCATGTTGTTATTTAGTGCATTGATAACCTTAAATCGTAGAATTAAGATAAAATATAATGATAATATACCTAATATGGAAACTTCACTGGTCCATTAGAGTTAAGTCTAACTGTATATACTATAAAACCATGTAATTGTAGGTACTGAATGTTTCCTCAATAAAAAAATAAAAAAAACGTGTTTTCTGTAAATTGAGAAATGCCGTTTTTGTGATCATCACGATTTTCAGGAGGTGATTATTACAGTTTGTATGAAAGCGGCCTGGCTGTTTTTAGCAGAACATAGAATTAACCTTAGCGCACCCGATAACACCAATATCTAATTTTTATTCATTAGTGGACTGGCCGCTTTCTGCATAACTACGTTAAATTCTCTGTATAAAATAAAACCAGAATTCCGAAGTAGTGGTTTACGCGTCCGCCTACCACCCTCGAGGCCCCGGGTTCGATTTTTGGCAAGATCGAAAACTGTTATTTAAAAAAGGGTGGTGTTACAAAAAAATCGCTTTTTAAAAAAACATAATAACTTAAATGTCTGCATTGCATACATTGGTTCGGTTCGCCATGTTAGTGCTGTTTTTTTTGTTCCAACACTTAGCATAATACTAACTTAAATATTAAAATATTCCATCTGTCTCCGTTTAAGCGCTTTTCAAGGTCTGTTTCCTTTCGAAGCCGAAGGCTTTCGGTTCATTGAGATTTTAAAGATAACAATTACAGTGTTATATAATTAATTTTGCGAAGTTTTTTGTTTTTACTGTTGGCAAACTGTAAAAGATGAAATATTTAAACTTTTGATAAACTTCAGACGCTCGTTACGCACACTGGAAATCCAAGATTGATTCCTACAGTGATTACAATTATTATAATAGGTTTTTTTTTACAAATAACGTGCCGTTTATTTATTTACACTGTATATTTTATTAGTAAACCTTTATTAGCATGAATAATAATACATAAAATAAAAAATAGAACACTTATGATTGAATTTGCGAAAAAAAGAGTCTGGCTCTTGTGTTTGACAAGTTAAATACATATACATTTTATGTACGTATAAGGGCGGGCATATTGCTTTAAGGCAATTTCTTTCTACCTACCCAAAGCCGTTCAGTTTGAGAAAATTAGTAGTAGGTAAATGGACATATTCTAGGCAAATTAATGTAGAATCTTATAATTATATTGAAAAATTGAACATATATGCAACTTTATGCACTTTTTTATAGAAACAAATATTTACTAAAAATCTACACTATACTATGACGAGAGGGGGCATGGGAAGGAAAGACGGCGGATAGAGGAAAAACTCAAATATTCGGATAGTGACATTTCAATATTGATTTAAATGTAAATAAAGAAGGGGGCGTCTCTGACATTAGCGGGTTGATTATTCCACAATCGAGCAGCCTACTAAGTACTGTGAAAGAGGAGGCGACAAAACTAGAGTGGTAAATAGGTATTGAAAGGGTTCTCCCGTTACTAGAACGAAGAGATAACCCATGCTGTGATAGCGGTTGAAAGTGCTCTTTCAGATTAACAGGCGAAGTGAGATTATTTAAAATATTGCGAAGAAGTGATAGAATGTGAATGTTTCTTCTATACCTGATATTAAAGCAATGTAGTTGCGTGCGGTATTTGGTTGTATGGTAAAATTTGCGAGGATTATAGATAAAATATATTCGGACATTATGCAATCGTTAACACCATAGGGTGCGAATAAGGTCAAAATAATCATAATAAATATAAATAAAAATAGCAAATTTATACAGCCTTGTTTTTACGATACATCATCTTAAGTGCACTTTAGAATTAAGTTTTCCCTTAACTCATTTTAAACAATAGTAGTAACAGTAATAACTTACTATGAAATATACATATTTTAAATTATAACTTATCTATCCTCAAATCGTTTAAAACAGCAGTAACAGTACCTAAAATACTAGAAAAAGCTTAAGACTTTGTTTTTTATGTATAAAAAACGATTTAAAAAAAAGATTTTAATACATTTCCACTCATTACTTTAATTTTCGCCTAAAACTAAAAACGTAATATGATTATAATTTATCTGCAAAAAAGGTTTAGCACTGCAAAGTAGCCGATATATAAAAAAGATTTGTTTATTTTCTATGAAATTCGTCCGAACTCAACACAGGACTTTTGGTTCCACGGAGTTGGGACGTATGTCTCAAAAATTGTGTAATAAACTGTTTATTGATAAATAAATAAACAAATACGTTACTTAAGGAAACTACAAGTTGAATAAACAGTTTAATTAGGTATATAATATTATCAAAAAAGGAAAATTACAATGGATATACCATCAATCAATCTCTTATCAATTTAACAATCGGAATAAAATCAGGCGACGAGGAATCTTCATTAGCATATGTGACCAATGTCTCTCAAACCCAATGCAGATTAGTAAGTCTGGCTTCGGGGTATTGGTTGAAATATTTAAAGATGAACACCAGTTTTAAGGCCTTTTCAATACCCATCCAAAGAAACCAAAGGATCAAGTGTCTCTCTAGAGCTGCTGTTGCTGCATATTGTTCCCCTGTTCCGAGAGATTCACCATTCGGTCCACAACACGCAACAAACGCGACTTTTGGCCGGGGAATCTAAGTAATGTTAAGAAGAACAGAGAAACGCGAGAACGTCTAGTAAAAACGAAGACTCCCACTAAATTAGAAATTTCATTGATATCAGCAATATATTCCATGATACAGGTACAGGTTGTTTTATTTATTTATTTATTTCTTAAGTTAGCTTATATTACAATAAGTATATAAGCTAATATTTGCGGTTACATCAATTATAAATCTATTTACATCATACAGTAAACATAACATTTAAAAAATATATTAATTCAAACTTTTCATTCTTCATTCATTCAGGCATCTCTTCATACATTAAATATATATCGTGATATATTTAGGTAAAATATGTACACATATTCTTCGAACTATGTTTGCAATACGCTCGATGGTCCATAAATATGAAGTTCAATCGATACTTTGGTCAGCATAAAAAAATACCAGAGTTTTATTAAGAATTTTAGTATCTACAAAATCAATAATGAATTATTAT
Organism: Micrasema longulum; assembly: GCF_059751315.1. NCBI lineage: Eukaryota > Metazoa > Arthropoda > Insecta > Trichoptera > Brachycentridae > Micrasema > Micrasema longulum. The sequence continues at coordinate 302,912 of NW_028277477.1, read as the reverse complement.
GATTTTAGTTAAACAAATTTTTTTTTTCTTCAATCGCAAATAAATGAAAAAGTCACTAACTCACATAACCCTTTTTTTACACATTTAATGGTTGAAAAGGCTTCAGAATCCCAAAAAAAATAGTTTTGTTCAATGTTTGTTTATGATTTGTAAAATGCAGTTAAATAATGAAAAATATAGTACGGCAGTTTTACTCGTGTTTTAGTTAATAAGAAAAAATGAAATCATAAGTATCCTATAGGATACATTGCCAAGAAGAGTGGTCGATTGCATCATAAAACCAAAAGTATAAACATTTCAAAGCTGTATCAGTTTAGGAAACAATAATCAAACAAGTTCCCATTTCCAGGAAAATGATATTATTTATTATGTCGCAATAAAGAGCACAGCTCGCGACACATGTGCTTCTATTTGTATTAATCGTTGAAATGGGGTAAGGCGACAAATTAATTATAATAAAATAATCGTTTTAGTTTCGATTGATGGATTATTTATTTATAAGAAGCGTTTACACGGGGACGATTCGATATTGTCCTGTCCCAGCAGCGGACCTATTATCCTCGTGTCGTGTATCGTAATGTGGAATGGCGATTTGGTTGTCGTTGTTTTTAATCCGTTTTTACGTCGTTTGTTTTGATTATTGTTTTTTTATATATTTCGACTGTCTTAGAACGGGGTTAAAAATCCTAGTTAGACAGTCAAAGCAACTTTATATCAATGTAAAATTTTCAAATACAATAAAAAAAGTCACCTTTGTTTATTAATGTTTTTTATAGGTATATGATCAGCCTCGTGGTGTAGTGGTCAGCGCGGTCGCCTACCGCGCAAGAGGTCTCGAGTTCAATTCCACACATGGTTGACATGAAATATTTATTTAAATAGGTATTTTTACACTAGAATATTTCACAATCCCTGGACTGGCACCTGAAGCGTAAGATTGATCATCTTACCTTCATGTTACAAAAATGATCAGGTTACACTGCGATTGATGTACCAATTTAGTGCCCTATGCACCATTAGGTGCGGAAAGGAAATGATGATGAAGATGTTTTATAGACATGTGTATACGTGTGTACCTCTAAATGTTTATATTGTCCACTTTAAAAAAAAAACTCGTGTGTACATTGTACTTAATGGGGAAATATTAATTGTATTTTCAAAATCAATGGATATTGTGGAGAAATGTTTTCATACATAAATGTAAAAAAGAAATTTAATAAAAATACGTTGTTAGAAAAACGCAACATGTTTGGCCTTAGCAGTTGTGACGTCAAGATTTGTGACAATGTTCTAAACAAATTTGAATGGGCAGGAAAAAATAAACAAGAATCGTGACGTATTAGGGTCGTGGCCAATGGAATGACCGTTTTTGCGGGAATGCAAAATTACAAAGTTAAAAATATTTTTTATGCTACAAATGAATAGCAATTTTTTTTTATCTGGACAGTATTTGATAGACCTTTATTACTTTAAAAATGTTGGAAAAGTGATATTTACCTATTAGCAGATGAGCCGTGATGTATCTACGTGTAAATTTTAAATAATAAAAATAGTTTTTCATTTGCATCTTATATTCGATAAACCATTTTGAATTATTTCGTTTTCGTGTATCTAAAAATAAGAGGCAACTCTTCTATAGTTGGGATTCTGTGTACATACACGCCCCGCCCCGCCCCGCAAGTTCCGAAGTGGGAAACTTCTGAGCAAATTCATAGAGAACAAAAAAAGTCGTTTCAAACTACTGACATGGCTATGGTTTTGTAAGAGTTACAAAGTTAGCGGTAGCTGTTACCTGTTTTGTAAAGGATTATGTAAATAAGTTAGTATTTTTTCTTATCGCCATCTTGCCAAACATCACATAAAATGGCGCACTTTACTGCCGTTCACTTTTACAAACAGTCTTTGAAATAGAGAGATAGATATATAGATGGATGCATATTTTGTTTATTGTTTTTATTAGTATTTAATGATTTTTTATTAGTTTTATATTATTGAATGATTTTTTTTTAAATAATTTAATTTTGATATTTTTTATTGTTAATTTTATTTAAATACGTAGTTTATTCATGTATATTTTATTATTAATTCGTACAATTTTTGCAATTTTATTTTAATTTTTACAATAATTTATATTCAATTTTTTATAATTTATTGCCCAAAAAATGTTATGTTCAAAACTAGTTTATTAATCGTAGCTGCTCAAAATTAAATTTACTTTGTCCCCATTTAGATATTTTTAATACAAAATTCTGAGACTTCAAAAAAAACTTTTTGAAACATTGTAAAATAAAACATTTGTCAGTGTGTAATAAGTTGTTCCTTTAATTATGTTTATTTATTATAATATCAAAATTTTGAATTGGTCAACTATATTATGAAAACCTCTCTCCTCCACTCCTCCCCTCTATTTCCTCGTCCCTTAACCTTCTTGAGAGCTCTTTTTTTTCTCATGTCTTATGTAATATATTATTTTTCTCTTTACTGTGTAACATGTTTTCTCATTATATTTGTAAAAAACTTTGACGGGATGTATGTACTATTTTTTTATATTTTGTATTATTCTATAACAACTGTTGTTTTTCCTTAATAAATAAAAATAAAATAAAATTATTTTGCTCATTTCATATAAATATGTATTTAGTTAGTGTTTACAAGTATGTAATTGATAAAAAATAAGTAGTGTCTATTTTTTTTTTGTTTCAATATTTATGTGTATTATGTATTATTTTTTCACCTAAATTTAGTCTAAAATGAGGATCGCTTTTTCGAAAGACGATATTCGCTACACAAAGTGTTGTTTTTTTTTTAAATACTTTTTATTTAAAGCCAGTATTATTGAGACGAATTGATTATGAAAAAAAATCAACACGTAAAAAAATATCAAAGTCTCACAAAAATATCGCGTTTTTAAA